>NW_024340696.1:26094795-26242348 GCF_902729225.1 Pteropus medius | reverse complement strand
TTCCTCCCTCCCTTCCTTCCTTCCTTCCCTCCTTCCTTTTTTTGCATTCCAAGATCTTAAAAGAAAATAGTCTCCTGGAAAGAGCCTCTGTAAAAGAAAAGTACCAAGTTCTAATTGAACTAATTCTAGTGTGAAATTAACCAGCAGCATTGCTAGTTAATTCTACACTGATGCCTGATAGGGAGAGAAACTAGGAAAAAAGGGGATTCGGTCTTGGTTCATTTCCTCCTTAACTACAGTTGTTTTAAGGTCAAGGTCAAACACTGAGAACATTAGAAGGAGATGGCAAGAAAGGACTATTGTGTACATGGGGAGTGAGAATATGAGAAGGGCCAACCTAAAAATTAAACCAAAAAAAAATTACAATGAAGAATTATAGTCACACATACTTTCCCACATCATCTTTGAGGGCTAATCTGCAAAATGGAAAGGACATTTTTCAATCTTTCTAGTGATGAGGGAATTGTTGGTCTACTATAATGAAATTCCATTTTATAAACATTTACTAGAAATTTTAAGAAGTCTGATAATATTAAGTGTTCAGAGAGTTTGATCAACAGAATCTCTTGTAAATGACTGGTGGAAGTGTAAATTGGTAAAGCCACTTTGAAAAGCTATTTGACATTATTTATTAAAGTTGAATGTTCATATTCCCTGCAACACAGTAATTCCAGTGCTAGATATAAACTCTTGAAATGTGAATTTGGAGACATTTGTAAATCTTTGCATGGTAACATTGTTGTAATAGAAAAAATCTGGAAGCAATGCAAATGCCCATTGACAGGAGAATGAATAAAGTGTGGTATATTCACCCAATGGATATTATACAGCAGTCAAAAGAAATGAACTGCCAGTATACACATCGATATGGGTGAATCTCTGTAAAATAATGTTGAGTAAATAAAAAAGGTTACAGAAAATCACATCTAGCATGGGGCCTCCTTTTTAAGTTTAAAAAAATTAATAATATACCTTATAGGAATACATATATTATTATTAAACTACGTTTTTGAAAAATCATGGGAATGATAAATACAAGATTCAGGATAAAGATAACCTTGGGTTGAGGAAGTAAGGAGATTGAGATGAAGGAAAGCCATACTGACAGAAGTAAGCTATTGCCAATATTCTAGTTCTTGTGTTGGTAGTGGGTTCACGGTATATATTATACAAAGATTAATAGATAATTGTATTAGTTATTTATTGCAGCATAACAGATGATACCATAACTTAGCAACTTAAAACAATAAATAATTGTTATATCACATAGTTTCTAGGGTCAGGAATCTGGGTGCACCTTAGCTGGGTGGTTTTGGCTCAGGATCTCTCATGAGGTTACAATTAAGCTATGAGTCAGGGCTGCAACCTCTAAAGGAGCTAGAGGATCTGCTTTCAAGATGGCTCATTCACATGGCTATTGGCATGAGGCTTAGTTCCTTGCCACACGAGCCTCTCTATAGGACTACTCATGACATGGCTACTCTCAGTGCAAATAATGAGGGAGAGAGCTTGAGAGAGAGAGAGAGAGAGCTTGAGAGTTGGGGGGAAATTGAAGCTGCAATGTCTTTTATAAAACTGATATGGTAAGTAACACACCATCACTTCTGATGGATGCTATTGACCACACAGAACAACCCTGAGACAATGTGGAAGGGTACCACTCAGGATTTGACCACCAGAAAGTGAGGGTCATTGGGCACCGTCTTGGAGGTTGCCTAGTACCATAATAAAACAAAAAAGAGCAATGCATGGACCAATGATGAAATGTGTCAGAAGCAACTATGTGTACCAGAGGTTGGAAAATAAATAAGTACATTCAGTTCTGAAGACAAGGTACAGGAGGACTGAGATGAGTTTTCCCTTTAATTCTAGCCCACCACTTTCCAGCTTTATGACTTTGGGTGAGTCATTTGACTTCCTTCTATTTATAATAAAAGAAATGAGGATATTTACTTCTTAAAAAATTTTTATTATGAAAAAAAAAAATCCAATGAAAAGATGGGCAGAGGACCTGAACAAACACTACTCCCAAGAAGACATACAAGTGGCCAACAGACATATGAAAAGATGCTCAACCTTACTAGTTATTAGGGAAATGCAAATCAAAACTACAATGAGATACCACCTTACACCTGTAAGAATGGCTATCATCAACAGGACAAGTAATGACAAGTGTTAGAGAGGTTGTGGGCAAAAAGAAACCCTCATACACTGCTGGTGGGAATGCAAATTAATACAATCACTATACAAAACAATATGGAGGTTCCTCAAAAAGCTAAGAATTGAATTACCATATTATCCAGCAATCTCTCTCCTAGGTATTTACTCCAAAAACCTGAAAACATTTTTCCGCAAAGATATATGCACCCTGATGTTCATAGCAGCATCATTCACAGTGGCCAGGACATGGGAGCAACTAAAGTGTCCTATGATAAATGATTGGATAAAGATGTGGTATATATATATATACACAATGGAATATTACTTAGCTTTGAGAAGGGATAAAATACTGCCATTTGCAACGACATGGATGGATCTTGAGATAATATGCTAAGTGAAATAAGCCAGACAGAAAAAGTTGAAAACCATATGATTTCACTTATATGTGGGATATAAAACTGAAAGCAACAAACAAACATGACAAACAGAGATTCGTGGACAGTGGATTCATGGTTACCAGAGGGAAGCGGGGAGGGGAGATAGATAGGGGTAAAAGGGGTCAAATAATCGGTGACGGAAGGAAATCTAACTTTGAGTGGTGAACACACAATGCAATATATATACGATGTACTGTTGAATTGTACACTTGAAACTTATTTGATTTTATTAATCAATGTTACTCCAATAATTTTTAATAAAAAAAGAAACTAACATGAAGGATATAACCCTTAAAAAAAAAGAATAACAAAGAAATAAGGTACAAGCCAGTTTTAAAAATTGTTTTATCATGAAAATATTCAAACATACGAAAAATAATATGTATGACGAATATCATATACTCATCACCCAGATTCAACAACTTTCTAGATTTTAGAATACTTGCTTCATCTATTTTTTCCCTCTTGCAATGTCTTAAAGCAAATCCCTGACATTGTATTTTATTCCTATATACTTTAATATATATTGCTTAAAATATGGATATTTTCTTACATACTCATACATAAAATTAATAATAATTCCTTTGTAATATCTAATATATCAAAACTATAATTCAAATTTCTTTGTCTCAGAATTTGATTTTTACAGTTAGTTAGAATCAGTATTCAAACAAGATCTTCATGTTACACTTGGGGTGTTATGCCTCTCAGAAATTTTTGATCTTGAGGAGTCCTTCTTCAACTTTCCCATCTTCTCCCCTTTCTTATTGGAGAAACCCAGGCAGCTGGTCTGTAGAATATCTGACATGCTGGATTGCTCTGTTTGCTTCGTGAAGCTATTTCACTTGCTCTGCTGCCTCCTTCTAGAAAATTAGAAGTTAGTCCTATAGGCCTGATCAGATTTAGATTCAGTTATTTTGGCAAAAATATTTCATAAGTCGTGCTATGTACTTCATAATGTACACCAGGAGGCACATTTGTGTAGACTCCTCACTCCTAGTGATGCTGAGATTCGTTAGTGGTTGCAGATGATGTCAACCTCAGGCCTCCATTGCAAAGTTCCTCATCAGCCTCTCATCTATTGATCATTATTGCCTCAATCAACTATTTCATAAGGAATTACAGTATGGTGATTTCCTTATTCTGTCTTTTTTCTCTCTTTTATTAGATGCAATTATTTTATAAATAAGAACTTTCCTTTATCAGCCTGGGTTGTTTGGTTACCCCATTAGAAGAGATTTGTTCCCTGTTTCACCTTCTCTCAGCTGCCTCTTACTACAGCCATTGCTGAAGCAACCTGCTTCCTAACAGCATCTCTCCTCGTATGCATTACATACATCTTACATTTTGCCCCTGAGTTCCTCTTACTCCATGAGGGTGGGATATTTGCCTAGCACTCACGTGATGGCTTAGAAGTATCAGGGGGCTAAGACCCCAAGGGGGAAATTTGGACCAAAGGGAGATTGGAGCTGGCAAATAACTGCTCCTTTTTTGCATCAAGCTAACAATTATGAAGTATATTCTACATGTCAAGTCAAAGAGTCTAGCAGGCTCAAGGCCTCACTCCCACAGTGATGACTAACTCAAGTACAACCTCGTATCTGTTTCAGTCTCCGTAGTCATTCATTGCTGTTTCCTGAGATCGCTGTCCAAAATAAACTACCTAAAAGTAAGCCCTTGTCTCAGGTTCAGCTTTCAAGGGTGTAAGCCAGGCTAAAACACCACTACATATAATTCACACAGGAAAGGCAGGATGAATGCTCAATTCTTCATAATACTGAAAATATTCAGAGTATTGCCCTAATTATGTCTAATAATGAAATCAAGCATTTATATGTCATCAATGAATTTCGATCAATTATAGTTCTTACACTTTTTTGCTGCTCAGGTTGTCGCTTTTTCTGCCAATGGGTGCTTCTTTGTGCTGATTCCTTTGTCCTTTTGATGTGTCTCATAGACTTAAGACTTCAATAGCTTCCTTGATTTCTGGCACAACAGGGTGTTTCAGGCTCATCATGAACATTCCTTGCCTCAGACCTGATAGCTGCCATTCCTCCAAAGAGCCTTTTTCCTTTAAATAAGAAATGATGTACTGAAAGTACAATACGAATGCTAAAGATTGCTACAAGATTATTATTACTCATAGGCCTTTTTCAAGGGATAAAGCAAGTATATGTTTCTCTTTTCTTTCAATAAATATAAAAATTCTAATTGGGATATAAGAAACATTTTTTAAAAGGAAAAATCACAAGTTCATATTATTTCCAATTAACCTTTACATGGATTCTACTTACTCTGAAAATCATCATTCTAATACTTTTTACCTATAATATACAAGAATAGTTTGAAAGTAATAATATCTATATTTTTACTCGCAATAAGACTACTGAATGAAGTTTAAGGTTTCTTTGTCAATCCACTTATCCTGAGAGCATATTCCACTGTGAATCTACAGTGAAAACACTATTTTCTAAAGTCCTTTAATTGCTTACTTGGTGTGGTTATGCCACCAACTTAAAAATAAGTTAGGTCATTTGCTTTAGTTTTTTCAAATTTTAGGAGTTATATTTTTCTTTTGATTTTGAAATTATTTTGAACATGTACAATGTACACATGATTCTAAAGTCAAAATTACATAGTCAAAGTATATTCAGAATAGTCTGATTCCATGCCAATTCCCTCTACCTATTTCCTCCCATCCCAAATATATGCAAATATATTTTCGTAGTTTGCCTATCTTATTTTTAAAAAAGCATTCTATACTGCTCTGCACCTTGGTTTTGTTTTGTTTTTAACATGTATTCTATTCTGTAGATCATTCCACATCAGTGTAGAGAGATGGCCTTCATGCTTTTTAACAGTTGCACTGTATGTTTCATTGTATGGATCTACTCTTTTCAACTAATCCCCTATTTATGGTTATTTGGTTTATTTCCAGTCTTTTGCTATTATAAATAACACTGCAATGAATAATCTTGTGCATAAGTCATTTTGTATTTTGGGGACAATACTTAGAACTAAGATTTCTGGGTCAAGGGGTAAATGTATGTATGTGTTTTCGTTAGAGATTATTAAATTCCCTTTAATAGGTTCTGTGTATCATTTTACATTCTCACTGGCAATATGTTCTTCCTGTTCCCCACAGCCTGCCAACCCAGTAGGTGGTCAAACTTTTGGATTCTTGCTAATCTGATTACTTGCCTCCTTTTATCATTCCGCCCCAAGATATACCATGATGCTTTCATCTGCTTTTGGAAGAACTCTCTTAGCATAAACAATAGGTGATTGTGTTGAGGTTGATAGGGGGATGGCTGCAGTGTCCCTGTTTCCACTTGCTTAATCATGGAAATGCCAAAACCCCAAACATACACCATTCTTGTTAAGACCTTGTGTTTCCAAAGGCTGGTTCAGGTTTCCAGCAAAAGGAAAAAAAAAGACATCAAATTTGACCTCCCTTCTTTCTAAGGTCAGCAGAATGCAGAGAGGACAGTAAATGAAGTCCACTGATACTTTACCAGTTTCAGGATCCTGAGAAAGGTAAAGGAGGAACTCTGATCACCTGTTGTCAGCTTGCTGTCTCCAGAACAACCCGAATGTCATGCAGAAGATGTCCCTGTGTATGGCTGGATGTTTCCAGATTGTGAAGTGACCACTCTTTAACTTGCAGGGCTGCCTATACCCAGGACCTTTTCTTTTGCTGTTTTGTATGAGTAAATGTGATGAATAGAAATTATTTTTTTCTTTCAACTTATCCCATTTCTCTGTGCCCTCATGGGTGATTCTGTCCCCCAGGGGACATTTGACAATGTCCTGAGATAAACCTGGTTGCCATAACTTGGAGAGGGGTACTGCTGGCATCTAGCGAGTAGAGGCCAGGGATGCTGCTAAACATCCTACCATGCACAGGACAGCTTCCCCCCACCACTCCTCAACAAGGAATTATTTGGTCCAAAATGTCAATAATGCCAATGTTGAGAATTCCTGCTGTATTCTTTCTTTATGCGCACATTCACAGACATCCTCAAAATGACTACTGTCAGTGGCAAAGGAAGGGCAGAATCACAGATACTTCCTCTCTTTGCTCCTTCTAAAGTCACCAGCAATTCAGAAATCTCTTTAGCCAGAGTGATATATTTATCTGGAAGACAGAAGAACAAATACCATTTTAACCTTCTAAAAACTGATTATCATTAGGTATAATGCAAGCTTTTAACTGTAAGTATAAAGGAAAGTGCTGATTATTTAAAATAAATGGGACCAAAAGTCCCATGAATAATCAAAAACTTGGTTAATAGAGTATAACCAGAGAATAATACAATTGGCTTCTGTGGAGAAATTAAAGTACATGCTGTGAATTGGTATTAAGGAAATTGCATGAAAAGTTAGTCTTAAGGTACCATGATTTTGGAGAAACAGCCTCAGGTGCACAATACATCATATCCAGTCTTTATCTCTGTTTTTTTCATGACTTCTTTCACCTTGGATAACCCAGAAGCTTAGGCCTTGGAACTTTTTAGAATGGTAAGGTATCTCACTCTCCACATTTATTTTCATCTAGAACAGACCTGAATTTTATTGCCAGGAGTTTATCTCTTTCAAAGGAATTATTTTTGAACTTTAGCTTGCCTTATTTTGTGGGCATGGACCGTGTTTAATACTTATTTGCATAATTCACTTTATCTAAAGTGTACCCCTGAAAAGTTACGCCTAAATTGTATTTTTGGCAGTAAATTCAGATTTTTAAATCACAAGGGAAATTTACCATTTAAAAGGAGTCTGAGACTAAATCTTTTGTAGAGAAGGGCAACTCCTTTTTTTGCAAAGTGAATAATTACTCTTTGCCTTTTTTAAGTCTAATTTTTTTTTGTAGCTCAAGTCTAGTCCAGTAAATGCATAACGCTAATTTAAAAAATATCAGTCATGAATTAGAAAGGATTTAGATAGTTGAAGAGTTTCACAAGCAATTTTTAAGAATGTAAAACTGCATAATACATCCTTTATTATTAAATAAGGGTTTTAACTCTTGTTTTGGGTGATGAGAATACTAGACATACTTGGAAAAGTTATGGAAACGATAACCACACTGTCGGCAATAAGAAGAGAATGGCTGGTAGCCTGTTACTCAGAGAAACAGTGTAATGTGGTTAAGAGCATGGATTCAGAAACCAGATTGCTTGGATTTGCATCTCTGCCTAGTGTGGCCTTAGGCAATTTACACGACTTGGCTATGCCTCAATTTCATCATATGAAACATGGAGAATGCTATTACATACCAATGGGGTTGTTCTGAAGATTAAATGAACTAATACATGAGTTGTAAGTGGAAAGTACTAGGGTCATTTAAACAGTTTGGAATTCTGGCGAGCAGCTTCCTTCAAAAGAGGAAGCTTTTTAAAGAGGCGCCTCTCCACACTCTTGTGGGAAGTATGTGGGCTGTACACAGGAGGAAACAAGGCCAGTGTCCAGGACAAGGATCGAGGACATACCTTGGGAAAAAGAGCCCATTCTGCCCGGCCATGCCACCTTCTGTCTGGTCGCGAGGCGTGGGCACAAAATCTCAGCCCCACGCATGTACTTTGTCCCCCTACCACAAATGAATGGTGGCCCACAGCTCCCGAAGCCCCGCAGCCGGACAAGCAGCCGTCACGCCGGTCCACTACCACTGCCAGTGGCTAGTGGTGGATGGCTACTAGAAGAAGCTTTCCAGAGCTGGACGACCGGGAGGGCTGGTGGGGGGGGGCAAAAGACTTGGAGACACCGACTCTCGTTCATGACACAAATATTTATGCATGCCCAGTCTCCGCTGGGCGCTGAGAATGCTCTGTTGAATCAGACTCGGCCCCAACATCCCTACTAGTCTCGATCACCGCAGGCCTGGACCACCGGGTGGGAAGAGCTGAGGCTTTCAGCCAACCTCGCCTACCCAGAGCCCCGCCCCCTCGAGGGCTTTCACGGCTGTTCCGTAAAGTAGGGAAGTCTTTGCTCCAGAACAGCCCGCCTCCATTTTTACGGCAGGCCGCATTCCACATTTCAAATATGGCGTCCCCCACTTAGGCAGCGCCGTGGTTTCTATCCTAGCTGGCCGGGGGCAGTGCTGAGCTAGGGCAGTTGTCTATTTCTGCCGGGCTTCAGAAAACAGTTAAAGTTCGTTTCTGGTCACAGCTCCAGGAATCCATCCTCCTCTGAGGGTCAGGAGTCGCCTCTTCCTTCTAGTCCCTGCAAGTTCCTCCTCTGTCCCTGGTTTGTTTCCCGCGCTACCTCCGGACATCCTGAAGCCCCTGACACTCCCAGACTCAAAACTATGGGCCTTTGGCAGCTGCTGATGCGCTTGCCCCACTGTCTCGGGGCCTCGGGTCCCCCGCGTCGCCTGTGGTGGTCCCCGTCCCTCGGCAACATCTCCTCGGTGGGCTCCTGGCGTGGTCAGCCTTCTAAGTGCCCGGCCTATTGGAACCAAGTAGTGTCAGAGGCGGAGAAGATCGTGGGCTATCCCACGTCCTTCATGAGCCTCCGTTGCCTGCTGAGCGACGAGCTCAGCAACATCGCTATGCAGGTGCGGAAGCTGGTGGGGACTCAGCACCCTCTGCTTACCACAGCCAGGTGAGCTACTCCCTCTCCCCCTGACACACTCACCCACTCGAGTCCTTTTTCCTGGCCGACACATCCTTTCTGCTTCACTCAAACTGGCTCCCTGCTTCTCTCTTTCTACCCTTTCCTTTGCTCAGCCCTCCTAGACATTCGATGTTGTCTTTAGTCCACTCACCTTAATATTCTTCCTCTATTTGCTCAGCTGAGCGGATAAGTGATTTTCTTTTGAGAAACACACGTGCGCTTTTCGCGTTTTTTCTTAATTATTGAGGGTAAAAATGCCTCTGATTTGTGGAGAAATT
Organism: Pteropus medius; assembly: GCF_902729225.1. Lineage (NCBI taxonomy): Eukaryota > Metazoa > Chordata > Mammalia > Chiroptera > Pteropodidae > Pteropus > Pteropus medius. Next base: position 26,232,864 of record NW_024340696.1, on the reverse strand, counting down.
GAGTAGGGATGAGGGTTTGAGTCACTTTGTAGAAACGGTCTTTTAAAAGTGGGATGGATTCACTTTTGGTTCTATTCAAGAGGTCACCTCTAGAAAGAAGCGGGGGCGGGATAGACTGAAGGTAGACAGTTCTTTTCAACCAATGTTCCAGGCTTGAAGTCGCAGTTTATCCAGTCTGTGGTCATTATTGTGTTAAGATTTTTATCACTTATGCTGAGACTGCTGTGAAACTTGACATTAGAATTTGAAGGACCACAACTTTTGCTTCCATTTAAAAAAAAAAAAAACCCACCTTTTTGTTTGTAAATATTTTCAAGCATACTGAAAGTTGCAAAAATAAAAATAGTACAATGAACAGAATTGTATACACATATTATTTACATGTATATGTAAAATACATAGACATATATATTTTTTTCTGAATTATCTGAGGGTAGATTGTGTACATCGTAATCCTTTACTCCTAAATACTTCATTGTGTATTTCTTAAGCATAGGAATATTAACATAATTATATTAATCAACTTAGGCACATTTAATATTGGTACATACTTTTCTTTAACCTATCATGATATTCCAAATTTGTTAATTGACCCAGTAATGTCCTTTATAGCATTCTTTCCTCTTTGTTTACAGGATCCAGCCTAGGATCGGGTTTTGCAGTTAGTTGTCATGTCCCTTCAGTCTCCCTCAATTGACAACATTTCCACAGTGCTTCTTTGCTTTTATGACTAGAGCAGTGGTTCTCAATTGGGGCAGTTTTGCTATCTAGCGAACATTCGGCAGTGTATGGAGATGTCACAACTGAGAAATGCTACTGGCATTTAGTGGGTAAATGCTGTTAAACACCCTACAATACCCTGGACAGCTCCCAGCAATGAAGAATTATGTGCCCCAAAATGTCACTAGTACAAGAAAGGGAAACCCTGGACAAAAATGATCTTTTTTCTTTTTTGTTTTTAATTAAACTTTTATTTTGAGATAATTGTAGATTCACATGCAGTCGGAAGAAATAATACAGAGTGATCCAGTGTACCCTTTAGCCAGTTTCTCTTGGTGGTAACATCTTGCACAACTATAGTACAACATCACAATCAGAATATTGACATTTATACAGTCAAGATCCAGAACATTTCCATCACTACAAGGATCCCTCAAATTGCCCTTTTATAGCTACCCTCACTTCTCTTGCCCACCCCTTGTTTTAATTTTTTGAGACACTTGTAATTTCTTTGTTACTACAGAAGGTACCAAATAGCAATACTATTGTGATTTTATTTCTTGGCATCCATCCCAATTATCAGGAATGTCATGAGTGGTTAAACTTGTCCTGTAGCTGGAATGTTAATTCTCCAGAGATTCTAGGTGAGACACACACAGCACACAAACATATCTATTTTAAAGCTTAAAAATGGAACTAGTGAGTTTACCACCCATCAAAGAACTATAACTTTACCAATCTTATTGAAGCTATCTGTACTCCTCAGTCCATCTCCCTGATGCCAGCTATACTGAATTTTGCATTTGTTTTTTCTTTTTAAAATTGTATGTGCGTTTCCCTAAATAATAACATGTTTAACTTTGCTCATGTTTTGAAATTTATTAATATGGTAGTTTATTTCACATAGTCTGCTATAATTTACTTTTTTAATTCATCATTGTTTCTAAGATTCATTCATTTTGTGTTTAACTGTACTTCATTAGTTTTTCACTGGTGTATACAATCCTATTGTGTGAATATGCCACAGTCTTTCAATCAGCCTTTGGGTTGTTTGCATTTTTGGTGTTATGAAAAATACAACTGTGCATATGCTTGTACATGTCTCTTGGTATACTTGTCTTAAGAGAATAGTTACAGGAGTATATGCACATTTGCAGCTTTAGTAGATAATAACAAATTGTTTTCCACAGTGGTTATACCAATTTACATTCTCATGAGCACTGTCTGAATTCAAGTTACTCCATGTTCTCGCAACACTAGAACCATGAGGTTTCTTAAGTTTTGCTAATCAAATAGTGGGTTTCTGTGTGTCTGATGGGAATGGTAGTGTTAGCTTGGGAGGATAGTAGTAGTATATTGCATTGTGTATATTGTAGTCTCTGTAATAAAGCATTGAAATGAAGAGAGCAGAGCTAGAAAGAACCATATTAATGTACATATTCTGAGAACTGCAGTTTATCTACTTAGTTGCCAGCCAATCAGATAGGGTCTTGGAGAAGATCCCTTCTTAGGCCACCAGAGAAACGCTAGATGAAAGCCTGTACGAAAGTCTGTACGACTAATGGCTTTGAAACTTTCCTGATTGTAGCCTGCCCTACCTACCTAGTCCCAAACTACAGTGGAAGAATTGGAGAGGAACAAAATAAGTTTCAGCACAGTTGTTGTAATAACATCCATGAGTTGCTTTATTTTGTAAGAAGAGCTAATCTGCAGGTAGTTTTATAACATTTATTTTGATAGTGTGTTGCAAATAACAAATAATTTAAACTGACAGGTAACTAATGAACAAAAAACTTGGGGAGGTATATATATCTGTATACACTATATATTGTGTATATATCTGTTTTAGCAAAGGAGCAGGCATGATCCATAAGATAGGCAGATTGTAGTTATGTATATTATAACTAAAAACATGGATTAAGCAGCTGTGTTATTTCACATGCTGTGCACCTTACTTTGTTGAAATCTTGTCAGCAAAAGATTGATAATTAAGAGGAAGATGCTCTCAGCGTATAAGCCAAAGGACACAAAGACGCCTTGTAGTTGATATAGCTAGGACCATAGGAAACTAGATTTGGTAAATTCTTTTACAGCTCCATTTTATATTTTGAGTTTCTATTATATACTTAAATCAATATTCTAACTCCTTAGGTCATTTTACTTTTTGGATGAATCTATGTGGTATGTTAGGGAGGAATCATGTCTAATAGCCCTAAAATTTAAATGAATGGTGACATTTTTGTCAAACAGCAGGAGAAAAAAGGGATATCATCATAACTCATTATTCACTTCCTTCTCTTTCTTTACCTAAGCCATCTCATCAAGAAAAGGGAAAAGAGCCTAGAAGTATACTCTTTAACAGTTTAGAAGTGAGATTAAATTTAAAATCTTGAGATTTGGTGAGATAATGATCTTATTACTAGGAACAATGTAGCAATTAGCTAATTTTTTACCCTTATTTTTCTAAATTTTCTAAAATCGCTCTGTTGTAAGCTCCAGTTAGACAAATAATCCTTAATTAATTAAATCAGAGTTTATTGAAGCTTATAGAAGACTATAAAGAAATATAAAACATGTACCATGTCCTTTGATGAATAGACATTTTATTGGATGCAAATATATTTATACATATCTAAAAGAAGTAAATAAATGACTTGTGACTAAGGAGTAGTAGAAATATATTAGCTCTTACGTTTAGAGATACTAAAATGGCCTGGAATAGTGGAGAACCTTTCATGAAGAAATTGGGATGTCATTAGTATGGATGAATAGAAATTACATGGGTAATATTTTAGGGTGGCCATAGTATATTACATATTTTTTCCTTTGTTATTTTTTTTTCTCCTTTCTTCCCCAGGCTGTCATACCTCTACTAGGTATACAAGGACCTTAAAAGCAAGGATAAACAGTGCAGTAAAGTCAAATGAGCAGAATGAACGGAACTAGAATAGCTAAAACAATGTTCATGAAGAAGAAGAAACTGGGAGGAATCCTTCTACCTAATATTAAGTCTTATATATAACTTCATTGACCAAGACAGTGTTGTATTAACAGAGGAATAGACAAGACAGATCGATGAAACAGAAAAGAGAACCAGAAATAGATCAACTCAATTGATTTTTGACAAAGGTGCAAAAGCAGTTCAGTGGAGAAAAGATAACCTTTTCAACAAATGGTGCTAGAACAATTGGACATTATATGCAAAAAAACAAACAAACAAAAAACCTTGACCTAAACCTCACACCATATTAAAAAAAAAAAAGTGAATGTAAAATGGATCATTGTGAAATCAGTGTACAATAGATATAAATGTGAAATGTAAAACAAAACTTTAGAAGAAAACAACATTTTGGGGAACTAGAGCTAGGTAAACAGTTTTTAGACATGATACCAAAAACCCAATTCATAAGAGAAAAAAAATAATAATTGGACTTCATCGAAAGTGAAAAACTTTGCAAAAGACTTCATTAATAGATTGAAAAGATTAGCCACAAACTGGGAGAAAATATTTGCAAATAATATCTGAAGGACTTGTGTCTTGAATATGTAAATAACTAAACTTGTCGGTAAGAAAACAATAAAATTAGAAAATGATCAAAAAGAGTCTATGAAGATGGTAAGTCTATAAAGATAAGCCAATGAAAAATGTTCAGCATTATTAGCCATTAAAAAATGTAAATAAAAACATAATGAGATACTGCTACATACCTATTAGAATGGCTAAAATAAAAAATATTGATAATATGAAGTCCTGGTGAAGATGCAGAGAAACTAGATTTCTCATACTTTGTTGGTGGGAGTGTAAATATTATACAGCCACTCTGGAAGATAGGTTGGCAATTTCTTATAAAATTAAACATACATTTGCCATACGACCCAACTGATTACGCCTGAGCATTTATTCTGGAGAAATAGAAACTTATGACAAAACCTATACATGAATGTTTATAGCAACCTTTTTTGTAGTAGCCCCAAACTGGAGCCAACCCAAATATCATTCAGTGGTGAATGGTTGAAGAAACGGTGGTATATCCATACAAAGAAATGCTACTCAACAATGAAAAGAAATGAACTATTTATTCACACAGCACCTTGGATGAATCTCAAAAGAATTATGCTAAATGAAAAAAACATTCCTCAAAAAAATTCAAAATAGAATTACCATATGATCGAACAGTTCCACTTCTGGATATATATCCAAAAGAATCAAAAGCGGGGTCTTGAAATGATATTCGTTCACCCATATTCATAGCAGCATTAGTCATAATAGCCAAAAGGTGGAAGCAATCCAGATGTCCGTCAGTAGATCAATGGATAAACAAAATGTGGTATATACATATAATGGAATGTTTTCAGCCATAAAAAGGAAAGTCTGGCATATGTTACAACATGGGTGAATCTCGAAGACATTATGCTAAGTGAAATAAGCCTGTCACAAAAAAACACATACTGTATGATTCCATTTATATGAGGTATTTAGAGTAGTAACATTCAGAGAAACAGAAAGTAAAATGGTGGTTGCCAGGAGCCAAAAGGAGGGGGAAATGGAGAGTTGTTGTTTAATAGGTATAGAGTTTCAGTTTTACAAGATGGAAAAGTTGTGGAGAGTGGTTGTACATTATGAATATACTTAAAACTGTACACGTAAAATTGGTTAAGATGGTAAATTTTATGTGTATTTTACCACAACTAAAAATTTAATATCAAAAGTTTATATACTGTATGACTCCATTTATATAGCGGTCTGAAAATGACAAAACTGTAGAGATGGAGAACAGATGATGGTTGCTGGAGTCAGGAACAGTGTGGAACAGAGAAGAGTGTAAATACAAAGAGGTATTATGGTGAAACAGTTTGGTAGTCTGTAATGGTGGTTTTATGAATCAATACATGGGATAAAGTTGCATAGAACTGTAAACACCTGCACACACAAAGAATCCAGTTTAAAAAATTCTGAAAATGGAATAAGGTCTTTAGTTTTGTTAACAATAATGTATCTATGTTAATTTTTTGGTTTTAATATTGTAGTATAGCTATATATTAGTGGAAGCTGGATGAAGGATACCTAAGACTCTTTATACTATTTTTGCAACTTTCTGTGAATCTGTAATTTCATTATTTTGAAAAGCTAAAAAAAATCACTTCTAATCAAGAGAGAAAATGAATGAATGAATGAATGAACAAACGAATGAACAGTAAGCCTTGGAGACAGGAGACCTGTATGTTCTAGTTTGATCTTTGTCAATAGGTAACAATGTGACCCTAGGCAAGTTATTCCATGTTTTTGAGCTTTAGTTTCCTAAGTAGCGAAGTAAGGAGTTTGACTACACAATTTCCAAAGGTGTTACCAATTCTAAACTAGTGTAGAAATTACTGTTGTAACAATATGTCAGGTAAGGAAGCCATCATCGCTTCTCAAGCAGAGAGTGAGCAGATTGAATGCAATATGGTGATACAAGTGTACAGTCCTTTTCCTACTATTTAAAAATCCTAAAAGCTCAGAAAACAATATTTTTTCAGACTCTTAAGCCTGATCTGAACTGATGAGATTATTTATATAGTCTTTCTTTATCCCACTTAATATGAATATTCTTGCATTTTGCTCTAGAAATATTAATGCATTCGATTATAGGCTGCTGCCTCATATCTTGCTGGAGTGCTGGGCAAAAGGCACCTTCTTAAAATCAGAAAATTTTTTGATTTGGGGAAGACATTTGGTTTCAAAGACTTTGGATAAGGCATCGTGGGCCTGTCCAAACTGGACAGTGGTATGTAGGATGGAGTAGAAGACCAAGTATGTGATGTAAATTGGTAGTGTGGGAGAAGCTGAAGGTAGTGACAATGCATCAATCCCCACTTCTTCCCAGTACAACTTAAACTAATGGTTCAGTAGTATCTTGCTAAGTAAATGTAATTATTTACTTGTATAAAAATTATATATTTCTAATCACTTAAATTTGTATAAATTGGTATTTTAAAGTACTTTTAGCTTTTATAAATTTATATACTGTCTACAGTCAAGAACGTTTTTAATAATCATATAGAGAACACTTAATTGTTTTAAAGGTGATGACTAATACTTTTTTCATATAGAAGTGATTAAATTTTTGTTGTTTAAACATAGCTGATTTTATTGAGCATTGTGGCTTTATTTATTTTAATTGATTACTCTTGACAGAGTTGGCTTTTAGGATTAAATTTTTGTTTAAATATTCTCTTTTTACTTTTGCCTTTAAAACACCGGTCTCTATTTTAGATTTAGATAGGTGGGATTAATTTAGTATGCATTTACTGGAGATAAATTATGACATTTGATGTCTCTCTTAGAGGGTATTGATTCTTTGGTAGAGACTTGTTGTTCCTGACTGAGTTCACTACAGTTACTCGGCTACCTAAAGAAACCTTATTAGTCTTTTCTGCATGGTAAAATTCTTTAGAGCTCTTTGAATTTATTATTAGAAATTTAATTTTAGTCTCTTGCATGTTTATGAAAGACCTTTTCTAGATTCAGTTCTGTAATTACTGATGGAAAACCTATGTTACTTATGAAGGACTTTTTCTTGGATGACTGGAATAAAATTATAAATTTTAATTCATTCCACAAATATTTGAGGTGCTCCAGGCATGGGATATACAAACAAGAATAAGACATAGTTGTTGCCCTTCAGGAATTCATGAGAGACAGTATAGTAAGCATGAGCTCTGGAATCAGACTGTTTAGATTTACATTCTGGCTGTACCACTACTAAGCTCTGTGATCAGGCAGCATACTTAACCTCTCTGTGCCTTAGTTTCTTCCTTTTTAAAATGAGGATAATAATAGTACCTATATCTTAGGGTTTTATGAAGGTTAAATGGGAAAATATAAGTAAAGTGCTTAGATTAGTACCTGGCACATAGAAAGTATCCAAATGTTAGCAATTATTATTACTAGAAATTCATTTTAGTGGGGAGAAGTGCAAATAGACTACCTTGAGGTAAATGCTATCATATGTATGAACAATATGCTCTAGGGACAGGGGTATAACAAAATGTCTTTAGAAAAAATCGAAGACTTTCAAAAGTGAGATGATGTAAGAGTTGGGCCATATTGGATGAGAAGAAAATGACCAAGGTAGAGAAAGAAATTAAGACACAAGGAATTCTTAAAGTATAGAGAAGTTGTTTTTTGGTGTAGGCTGAACAAGGGATGGAATGAGGCAAAAGGAATAGGTTGGAAATGTCTACTTCAGCCAAGATAGAGTAACTAATGCTTGAGTTGCCCTTCCACTGTAAACAAATAGAATACTGGATATAACATATGAAACAACTATATGCTGCTTGGAGTACAGACGGCACAGGATTGTGATCCCTATAGGTGGGGAAACAAATGAGCTGAGAACTATGATCACTCTGATGGTCTGCTGAGAGGTACTTTCTAAATAATAGCTCAGAGAATGGGGACCTAGGCAGATCAGATTTTGCGGAGGCTGAGGCAGCTGGAAATTGTGGAGCAGAATACAGAAGAGGAGGGAGTATTCAGAGAAAGGCTCCAAAAATGTAAGGTGCCCATTTGAGTCTGTTACTGAAAACTAAATAACATATGCATAGGAGGAAAGTCTGTAAGGCTGGGGAACTATAAGCTGTACAATTCTCAGAGTTCTTCCAGAATTGGGAGACATTCAAGCTCTGACTGAACAGAGTAAAAAGAACAGCTGGGCACTCTAGAGACCCCAGAAAAGTTATGCCTTAGTAATGGAGATTAACCAGATTTAGAATACAGTGTATTCTAGAACCTCCCTAACAAACTAAACAGCAAGTCTCAAAAAGATTAAGCTGACCCAAAAGTAATTAAACTGCCAACCATAGCATACCAAAACTCTTTAAAGGAAGACTATAAAATCCAGACACTCCACAACAAAATATCACAATATCTAACATCCAATAAAAAATTACAACACAACTTATGAAGCAGGAAAATATGACCCATATCCAGGAGAAAAATCAGTCAGTAGAAACAGATCAATAAGAGACAGAGATGACGGAATTTGCAGACAAGAGTTTATTATAATTATGCTCAAATATTCAAAGGAAAACATGAGTAATGTAAAAAGTGATGGAAAAAATATATATCAAATGTAACTTCCATAACTAAAACTTTATAATAGAAAAAGGAAAATTATCTGGACTGGCTCAACAACAGATAAGACAAAAGAAAAGATAAGTGAACCGAAGACATAACAATAGCCTGGCAGAAGAGATCCGTGAAAAATTATTATTATTATTTTTTTAGGCGAGGCAACTCGTGGTTGACCTCAGATTGCAAGGACCTTGTCAGCTTACAATCCCTTATTTTTTATTTTATTTTATTTTTACTTTATTTTTTATTTTCTTACACCTACATCACCTGGTCTTCTTAGGTGGTCTTCCATCCAAGTACTAACCAGGCTGAACCCTGCTTAGCTTCCAAGATCAGATGGGATTGGGCTTGTTCAGGGTGGCATGGCTGTAGACCATGAAAAATTATAGCTGATATTATTGTTAATGGTGAAAGACTGAGTGCTTTCCCTCTAGGATAGGAATCAAGAGAAGGATGTTCTTCCTTACCCCTTCTGTTCAAAAATTTACCAGAAGTTCTAGCCAGTCAAGAAAAATTAAAGGCATACTGGATTAGAAAAGAAAAGCAAGTTTTTATTATCAAATATCATGTGCTAGAAAATCCTTAGGAATTTATTAAAAAGCTACTAGAACAAGTTAGTGAATAGAGCAAGGTTGAGGGATGTCAAAGTAGTCATATTAATTGTATGTCTATATATTATCAATGAAGAGTTGGAAAATGGATTTATAGACAATACCATTTCCGACAGTATCAAAAACATGAAATGCCAAGGGATAAATTTAACAAAGCGTATTCAAAATCTGGATATTACGAATTATAAAACTTTGAAGAAATAAAAAAATGACTTAAATATACCATGTTCAAGGATTGGAAAATTTAATATATTAAAATGTCAGTTCTTCTTTAACTCATCTACAGATTTAGTATAATTTTTTGTCAACATTGACAAGCTGATTCTAAAATTCATCTGTGATTGCAAAGATCTGGAATAGCCAAAACAATTTTGAAAAATAACATTGTTGTAGGACTTAACACTACATGATTTCAAGACTTCCTACAAAGCTACAATAAGCAAGACTGTGTGAGATCAGTGTAAAGATAAACATATACATTAATATAACCAAACAGATAGTTTAGAAATGGACCCACTTGTATATGGTCAATCAATTTGTGACATAGATAGCAAGGTAATACAATGGGCAAAGGATAGTATTTTCAACAAATGGTACTAGGCAAGGGGATGGGGGAAACCTTAATTCTTACCTCATACCATAAAGAACAATTACCTTGAAATGGATCTTGTATTTATATATGAAAACTAAAATACAAAAGTTCTAAAACAAAACAGTAAAAAATTTTGTGACTTTGTAGTAAGCAAAGATTTCTTAGGGTAATCATGAACCATAAACAAAAAAATTGATAGAGTTTAAAATCAGAATTTAAAACTCTACTTACTCTTTTAAAGATGCTGTTAAGAAAATAAGGCAAGTCACAGGCTGGCAGAAAATATACATGTTGATTGTCAAAGGACTTATATCCAGAACATATAAAGAAGTCTTACAACTCAAGACAACCAATTAAAAACATTGGAACGGATTTAGATATTGTACAAAAGAAGTTATTTGAATGGCTAGTAAGCACATGAAAACATGCTCAACACCATTAGTCATCTGGAAATGAAAGTAAAACCACAGTGAGATACTACTACATACAAAGAAGAATGGCTAAATTTAGAAAGTCAGACTGTAACAAATGTTGATAGGATGTGGAACAGCTGGAACTATCATACATTGCTCGTGGGAATGTAAAATAGTATAACCAGTTTGGAGAATTGTTTGGCCATGTTTTAGAAAGTTAAGCATATCCCTATACCATATGACCCAGCAGTCCCACTCCTGGGTGTTGAAATGATAGAGAATAAAAGCCTATGTTCATTCAGAGATTTTAACATGATTGTTCAGAGCAGCTTTATTCACAGTAGCTATACACTAGAAACAATCAAAATGTCTCTCTAAGGTGAATAGAATACCCTTCAGAAATAAAAATGAATGGATTAACAATGCATTTGATAACATAGATATATCTCAGAAGTATTACACTGAATGAAAGGAGCTGGATACAGTAGAGTGCGTACTGGATGATCTCGTTTACATGAAAAATCTAGAATAGGTAAAATTATAGTGACAAGTGTCCACTTTGGTTGATTGGGGCCCTAAGGGGAACAAGAGAACTTTTAGAGTCCTGGAAATGTATTATGTCTTTATTGTGGTAGTGGTTACACGGATGTATGCATTTGGCAAAACATTTTATTATACACTTCAAATGCATACATAAATGTTATTGAGTGTTTCATTAATCTATTCATTTTTTATTGCTGAAAGATAGTCCATTGCATGAATATATGGCATTCTGTTGATCTGGTCACCTTAAACGAACATTTTGATTGTTTCTAGTTTGGCTACTGTGAATAAAGCTGCTTTGGACTAAATAAAGTTGATTTAAAAAATGAAGGAAAGGAAAGGTTGTGGCCAGAGTTTGAAGAGCTTCGTGTGTCATCTTAAGAAGATCTAATTTTGTCCTGAGATCTGCGGAGACTGTAAAGGTTAGGTAGTAGAGAGACCTGAATAGATATGCCTTTTTTAAAGCTGACTTTTGCAGCTGTGAAGGTTGTGGATTGCAGAGAGGAAAAACTGGAGGCAGTAAGACTTGGCAAAAGATTGCTGTGGTCTCTTCACTTCTCCCCAAGCTTTATTGAAGTACAATTATCAAATAAAATTATATGTATTTAAAAGTGTACAGTGTGATTATTTGATACATGTACACATTGTGAAATGATTACCTCAATCAGGCTGATTAACACATCCATTAGTAGGAATGCTTATGATCTGTCCTCTTAGTAAATTTCAAGTATACAGTACCGTATTATGAACTATAATCACCATGCTAGACATTAGATCCCCAGGACTTATTCAACCTAAAACATCTCCCCATTTCCTCAATTCCCTAGCTCCTGGTAACCACCATTCCATTCTTTGTTTCTGTGAGTTGAGTTTGACTTTTTTTTTTTTTTTCCAGTTTCTACATATATAAATAAGATCATACGGTATTTGTCTTTCTCTGTTTCATTTATTTCACTTAGCGTAATGTCTTCTGGGTTCATCTGTGCTTTTTGCAAATGGTAGGATTTCCTTTTTTCTCATGTTTGGATAATATTTTGTTGTGTGTGTTTATCACATATTCTTTGTCCATCAGTCAACAGACACTTGGGTTGTTTCCATATCTTGGCTGTTGTGAATAAAGCTGAATGAACACGGGAGTGTAGATATCACTTCAAGATAGTGATTTTGTTTCCTTCAGATGTATATCCTGAAGTGAGATTTCTGGATCATATGATAGTTCTATCTTTGATTGAGGAACCTCCATACTATTTTCCAATTTACATTTCCACCAACAGTGTACAAGGGTTCCCTTTTCTCTACATCCTCACCAACACTTACCTCTTGTCTTTTAAATAAAAGCCTATATAGAATTGCAGTAGTCTTTCATTATACATCATTTTGGAAGCACTCTAGAGCATTTCTTACATGCCATCCATACTCGTTCTAAATCGCTCTGTATACCAGTATCCAATGCTCTCTTGGTAGCTGATATAATCATTCTATTTAAGCCATCTTTTTGTCCTTTCTGGCATGATGATCCAGGTAGCAATCTCAGCTTCCAGTTCAGGGCATCATTATTGTGTCTCTTGGTGGAAGCATTATTTCCTTAGGCACTAAAACTTTTAGCAGCTCCCAGGCTTAAAGACAGGAAACAAAATTTTGAGAGGTCATTAGTTGTGAAAGTCACATCCAGTATCCAGTTGGAAGAGGGCTTGTTCAGTTGACAAGCTGCATTTTGTAGCAATAGGCCAGCCTCCCAACATGGTAACTCCCAGCTGGACCCTTGCCTGTGTTGTCATAGGCTCTTTCACTATTGTGTGGGCCTGGCTGCTTTTGGAAGATGGGAAGGGTACATGTTGAGATTAGGGAAGCTGTTGGTCACCAGCCAATTGACTGACTTTTGCTGAGAAGTGAGTTTATTCATGAGAGGCACTATCAAGTAGGCTATCATGATAGCACACAGGTAAGTTCACAGATAGTAGTGTTGGTAGCAGCATGACAGGGAAATCACATCCAGACACAGAATAAATGTATCTTTTGAAGAAGAAAAATTGCTCTCCTCTCCAGGGTGAAAAGGTTGCTGGGTCCATTCCTTATGAGGTAAATGGTTTGTCTGAAAGGGTATCATGTAGGGACACTTAGCAGTGACAGCCATCAGGTTATTCTTGGTGGGAGGAAATCCTTGTTGAGAACAGGCATTGCTGCCATTACTTGCCACCACTATTGCCTTGTCAAGTACTGACTTGACTAGACAAGGAGAATGACTCACTTTGTCAATGAGAGTCACTCTGTGCATGTGCTTGTTAAGAGCCTCTTCTCAATCATGGTAGTTTTGTTGAGAAGTCATATGGAACACAGGTATTTTCAGGTACTGGTCCTATTATCAGAGATTTATCCATATAACCCTTCCCCAAACTAATCTTCAAGAGAATTGGGTATTTTCTTTTTTCCAGCTTGTGATTACTTGGGTAAATGGCCAGAGGTCTATTTGGGAAAAAAATCTTGCACAAGGGATTTGGCCTCTTCATTCAAGCACTGTGGGTCTCTGATTTGGACGAGAGGCCATGACCCTCTCTACTGTAGCGCCTCAGATAGGTCTCTGATCACTATACTTGGAGTTGTTTGTTTTGATTATTTAAATCAAAACAGATCTTAGTGTCATGCCTGTTGATCTGAATTCTGGTGTCTGATTAAATATAGAGGGATTTCTGCCTAGCACAACAAAACATGAGATTACCTAATATTCCTATATCTACCTTGCTGCCTGTTAGAATCACCATGCCCACTTTGCTTCTGGCACTTACCTGCTACTACCTGGACCTAGCTTCCCCAGAGCTCCTCCCGTTGCTTTCTGATTTCAGGAAGTCCATTTCAGTTATAGTCTTTCCCACCGGAATCCTTAGGCCTGGAAACAAGAGCCACTAACATGATTAGTCATGATTGTGGTGTGCCCCTCACCAACTTATTTCTTCTGTCAAGAGTGGAGAGAAGATTGTCTGGGCCCATTGAAGAAACATGCTAAGAACAGTATGTTATATGAATAAAAATGTTATAAAGTTTGAGTAGAGAAAAGTGGTGAGAGAACGGCATCATCATAGGCTTCTTTCATTGCAAAGAACGTACCCAGACTGCCAAAACCATTTTCATAATGGGAGCCACAATTTTAGTTTCAGTCCAGTACCGTCTGTCATAGTAAATTAACGACAATTCTAATAAGTTTTGTATTCAATTTGTAATATTATTTATATATAAGAACTATAACCATAAAGTGGTTGTCATTCTTATAATTTTGATATTTATACATATTTAAATAATACTTTAATAAAAATCATTTAAAGCAACTGGATGACTGAATTTTTACCCTTTAAAAATTTATTACTCAAGGTTAAGGAATACCAACTAATCTTAATTCTGGACCCAGTTAATAAGAATAAATTGATCATAGTTTTTTAAGTGCTACAATATTTAATTCTTTGTGCTTAGATCCTAGCAAATTAGGATTCAGATACATCTCTCTTATATTGCTCATTACTACTCTATTGCTAATTGTTTTTCATTGATAACTGTATTCTACAGTTGTCCCATCTATAGGATTTAGAATTGCGTGTGTGTGTGTGTGAAACACCTTATTGGCCCCTTTAGTTAATGAAAAATACTCATCTGAATTTGTGATTTGAAGAGTTTAATGAATGTTTTTCCAAAAATAGCTACCCTAGAATAGGTGTTTGAAATGGGTACTAGATGTTCACCATTCAGGTAGTTGTTTCTCATTTAATATTTATTTGAAGTTCTAGATACAAATCTTAGTTTATGGAGTGCAGCTGGATTTGCTTTTCTTCCTATGACTCACCGAAGGCTTTTCAAAACCTTTCATTTTTTTCTATTTTCATGTACCGAAACTTCATTTTAACAAATATTCTTAAATAGCCTTAAAAATTACCATTTTCTTGGAATCTCCTTGGAAGGTTATTTTATTTGCTCCAAAGATATTTTAGCAGACTGAGTTGTTTTTTTCAGAATTGTGAGGCTAGAGATAGGTCTAGCACTACTGTTCTGAATTTTTTAAACAATAATTTACATGAATATATTCTTTATTGTGTTTCATAATTATAGGGGCTTTTTGATAGGTGCTTTCTATATCTCAAATGGTTAGCATTCATCAAATAAATGGAATTTATTTTATCCTCAGAATAAAAATGTCTTCATGAATCTTCTATTTCACCAACATTTCTCTCTAAGTTTAGGCTGTTACTTTTATGTTGCTCTGTAAAGGAATGTCATTTAGTTTCACAGGATTAATGCTGTAGTATATACAAAACATTTATTAGAAGCATCTTTATGTAGTTTGATTATTATTTATTTTCTTACATACTTTTTATCATGTAGTACCCATGATTAAAAACAAGTGTGAACATATGACAATAGAGTGTGCATGGTACAATTTTATGGGTACATTCCAGAAATGAACACCTAGAAGTTGGTGGTCCTGGCCCCAGCATTTTAATCTAACTTTAAAAATACTTATGAATATACGTGGTCAACTTAGGAAAAAACTGGGGTGGAGCTTTTCCACCCTGGATGATTTTTATTGTTTCATAGGATGAGCTAAAAAAAATAATGTCTTTGATTTTGAATGTACGTTATAATAGTAGGTTCATTGGTTAAATGGTCAGGGTAATATCTCTTGCTCTGTAGAGGGCAATACTGTGAGCTTGATCATTTAATTTCCCCGCCCCCAAATTATATTGAGTTTCTGATTACGTGTCATCTAGTGAAAAATCCCTTTTAAATTTCTGGTAGATATTATCCTGTTAGCTGTTTGATGCTTCTTTCATTTAGTTCTGAGTTGGGGAATGCAGACTGATTTTAATTTTAATTTGGAATTCCAACTAATTTTAGTTTAACTTAATTACAACGAAAGCACAATATTCTATAAACAGCACTGCAATATAGGGAGGCAGTAGTGGATAAGGTTGTAGATAAGAGCATAGGCTTGTGAACTTACCAATACCTGGATTTGAATTCCAACACTGCCATTTTCTAGCTGCGTGAACCACAGGATTCCTTGAGCCTTGTTACCTCATCTGTAAGAGAGAGGAAATTATTATTATTCCTGTATCACAAGATACTAATGAGGATTACATGAGACAACACACTGTAGAATGTTTAGCTTAGGTGCTCAATAAACATAGCTGCTGTTATTAGCTATTATTTATGCTGATAATTATTTCTCTGTGACCTCAGGTCAGTCTTTTATTTATTTATTTTTTTCATTTACCTAATTTTGCTCAGAGGATAGTTTTAGGAATCCACAGAAATATTATAGCTAAAAATGATTTGAAATGTATATTGTGCTGTACAAAAATAAGGTAGAAGTGTAGTATTATGACTTATTGTTAGAAATAGTGGCAGTTGAAGTTATGTGGTATAGTGGAAAGAACATAGTTTTGGAAGCAGAATGTCTTTACTAGCTGCTGTTTGGGCAAGTTAACTACTTAGAGCTTCAGTTTTTTCTTTTTCTTTTTAAATTATTAAATTTATTAGGGTGACAATGGTTGATAAAATTATATAGGTTTCAAGTGTATAATTCAATAATACACCATCTGTATATTGCATTGTGTGTTCACCACCCAAAGTCAAATCTCCATCGCCATATCAGTTTTCTCATCAGTGAAAATGGGAACAATAATACCTATCTTGTGGAATAATGCTGATCTTATTGTGAAGCTTGGATGTAAGGCCTAGGTGACAACATAGTTTTCTTTCCCCCTTCCTAACTGGAGAATAGAAAATGTTTTTGGCAAGAACAAGCATCCTTTCTGAAGCAAAATATAAGTTAATTTTGGATTAGAGATTATTTTATTTTCATTAATGAATTACAAATAAAATATGATTGACTAATGGTTTTTGAAATCTAATATATAGTATGAAAATATCTTAGCTTTAAGACATTGTAGATTTAGACAGAATTCGAGAACAAATTCTAATCAGCAGGTGCACAGCTTCTGCAAAAAAATGTGGAATTTGTCATTCTATAATTTACTCCTCTATCAAAAACAGCTGTCTCCAAATAGTGCTTCATACTGTTGGCAAATTAAGTACAAATTCAGGAAGCAATCTGTGTTTCATATGATTGTGATTTGTAAAAATAATTTAGACGTAAGCTATCCACAAACCATTTTTTTAAGGAAAAATTCTTTCTAAATCCTCATATGTTGGCATTACACATGAGTTTCATAGTTTAAATTCTGGAACCTGCAAGCAGAAATATAAGAAAGGGCTCATTTAGGATGGAATGGCACACATTTCTAATTGGGAGGGTCTTCATTTTGATTTTTGCCCTCCTGCCCTACCCCTTAACCAAAAACCAAAGCAAAACATCTGGAGTTTATTTAGGCAATATAAATATTCTTAGAAGAATGAATCCCTAATCATAAAACTTTTCTGGAACTGAAAAATACTTTTGAATAGACAGAATTCACATGATTAGTAAAAATATCTTTGAATTCATAAAGGCTTTCACAAGTCACGAGTGCAAAGTTTGGGAGCAGTGGGGACTGAGGCTGATGGAGTTGTTCATATGCCTTAGAAGGAAAGCAGTCCAGTAGTCACAAGGGTTATTCCCTCAGCTTTTCCTTTAGAAATTTTTCCAATAAAAGTAACTTATTTATTGTTAAATGGTGGTTATTTTACTTTGAAAGATGTACCAAAGGTAACAGTTTTATTTTCTTTTCACGTATTTAAACAAGTTTTGCTACATGGAGACCAAGAGAAAGCAATGCCCTTCAAAGCTCTTATGTTCATCTTTTGCTTCGTACTTCTGTCCCTGTAAGTAAGATGGAGGGTAGGGAGAAGGAATAATAGCTAAGCTTTGAATTTGGAGGGGAATTGAATGGTATAGCTTACGTTGCAATTAGTCAACCAATGTTTATTGACCATCTCTTGTATATTAGAGCACGATGAGAGTTGTGTTGAGGTGAAAAGTTTTCAGAGAACTAAGAGTATTCTTGAGGAAACTAGATGTAAATGAAGTTTAAACGATGATACAAGATAAATATAATTTGATCATAATTGTTAGTAATTGCCAAATGAAGAGTTTAGTTTTAGGTTACAGGAGATCAGAGGAGGAGCAGACTGCTCTGTGGGCTGGCTAAACCGGAAGACTTCATGGAAGAAGAAGAATTTTGAGCAGCTGCTTGAAGAATGAGTAGAATTGGATGGAAAATAGAAGTTATTTCTGCCCTTCCCTTTACCTGGAATGCCAAGTGTAGAAGTCAAGAAGAACAGAGTTAGTATGTTAATTTTGAATCAAAATCAACATTGAACCATGTGGGAGAATTTTAACTTTAATGAGCTGGAAAAAAACCTCTTGATGATTTTAGCATATTATAAGTCCCCTTAATTCAGGCCTATAATACAAAAACAAAAATAAAAATTTTTAAGTGCTGGAGGGACATAGAGAAAGTGTTGCCATTCCAGATATTCACTATGAAAACAGCAATGTTATACTATTAAACCTGTACATTTCAAGCAGTTTATGTGAGGGAAAGAACACACAGAGAAACCATTTGTCTCCACTAGAGAAACCTTCACTTTAAACTGTACAATAAGCCTTGGTAACTCTAGAGCATCAAATAACCTTTCATGGATTCTGGTCCTGATACACATTACCAATCTAACGAGGAAAGTGTTTCTAGTATGCCTTCCTTCTTCCTTATCCTCAGAACTAAAGTGATTCTGTTTTTCTCAAGATCATTTCAAAGAAGATATCAATTTTGTTATTATATTCTCTTACCCCTTTTTCCTGTCCATCTTTCGTCAGTATGTTTTAATTAATTATCTATTTTAAAATATACTCATTGCCATTTATAATTATATATAAATAGAAACGTAGAGATGATCAACTTCATGGTGAGTGGACATACATAGTGCTTGGGTTGCATATTGTTTTTTTAAAGCAAATCTGGTCAAGTTTTGTTTGCTCTTAGACTAGAAATGAATCACATCTTTTCAGGAACCCAGAGGAATCATAAAGAAAAAGCAAGTGTTGTGGTATCAGGCAGAATTATTTTATTTTATTTCTGTTAAACTAAAAAATCAAGTAGAGTTTTTAGCCTTATTATTTATAAAAATCTCAAGTTGAAAAGAGCCACCTTCGGTATAAGTTATTTGATTTTTCAAAAATTAATTCCATTTCTATATAAAACATGTCCCTGTTAGAGAGTACAGACATTTGTTTTAAAAGTACCTGTAATCTTAACCATTAATACAGAGGTAGCTAGTATTAATATTTTAATATGTAGGCTGCAAGTCTATAAATGAGTTTGGTTCATGCGTATATATTTGTTTCTTGCCTTTTTCTCCTAGCAGTGTATAGAGAATTGCTTTTAATAGTAAATATAATTTTTAACAACTACATGGCATGATAAATACATTCCAATATTTGGATATACCATAATATAATTCATTATCTTCTTTTGTTGGACATTTTTTCCTTAAATTCTTCACTGTTGTACATAGTACTGTGATGAAGAAATTTTCATATATATCATTACACACTTATTTATTTCCTGAGGATAAATTCCCAGATGTTGAGTTTCTGAGAAAAAGAGTATGCATGTTTTCTTTTGAAAATATTTTCACATTTTAATTTATATCTATAGTATATGGGAATGCCTGTTTTTCCTCATTCTTGCTAACCTTGGAAATCAATGTTTGCCAATTTCATAGGTGCTAGAAATATCTTTTTTATATGTTGAATGTTTTTCAATACTAGTTGGATTAAGTCTTTTTTTCTTGTATTTATTGGCCAATTTTATTTCTTCTTTTGTGAGTTGTCTATTTATAGCTTTTGCTCATTATTGATTGTATTTTTATCTCCTTATTGACATACATATGAGAGCTCTCTGTGTATTAAGGGTTTTACTTTTTTGTTACGGCTTTTTGCTGTGTGTTAAGGGTTTTACTTTTTGTTATGGCTTTTTGCTGAACAGAAGTTCTTTGGTTTCTCTTTTATCTTTTTATTTTGAAATAATTATCTATTCACAAGAAGTTACAAAAATAGTAGAGCAATGTCCCTTATCCCCATTATCCAGCTTTCTACAGTGGTAACATCTTGCATAGCTGTAGAACATTATTAAAACCAGAAAATTTACATTGGTATAATACCTGTAAGTAAACTACAGATGTTATTTGGATTTTGCTAGTTTTTACATGCATTCATTTGTGCATATGTGTGTTCTATAAACTTATATGGCATGTATAGATTTGTTTAACTACCACAATCAAGATACAGAACTGTTCATCACCATGAAGACACTCCCTAGTGCTACCCCTTTATAGTCTCATCCTCACCTCTTTCCTAACTCTGGGAATCCATTGATCTGTTCTCTACGTTTATCATTTCGAAATGGAATCATATAGTGTATAATCTTTTGAGATTGGATATTTTCACTCAGCATAATGTCTTTGTGATACAACTAAATTGTTGTTTGTCAATAGTTTATTCCCTTTTATTGCTAATTAGTATTTCATTGTCTGAATGTACCATAGTTTATTAATCCATTTACCATAAAGCCCAAGTTTTGGCTATTACAAATAAAGTTGCCATGAATATTCATATTTTTATATGAACATAAGTTTTCATTTCTCTAAGATAAATGCTCAAGGGTGTGATTGTTAGATTGTATGATAAATGTATGTTTAATTTTATAAGAAACTGCCGAATTGTTTTCCAGAATAGCTGTACTAGTTTACACCAGCAATGTATGAGAAATCTAGTTCTTACACATCCTTGGCAGCATTTGGTATTGTCAGCATTTTTAATTTTTTTAGCCATTCTAATAGGTGTGTAGTAATATCTCATCTTGGTTTTAATTTTTGTTTCCTTAAACACTAACGATGTTGAACATTTTTTCATGTGCTAATTTGCCATCCTTACATCTTAACTTGTCTGTTCAGGTCTCTTTTGCTCATTTTCAAATGGATTGTTTTCTTACTGTTGAGCTTAGAGAGAGTTCTTTACACATTCTAGATACAAGTCATTCAGATATGTGATTTGCAACTATTTTCTTCCAGTCTGTGGCTCATCTTTTTATCTTGTTAACAGAGTCTTCACAAAGTAAAAGTTTTTAATTATGATAAAGTTCAATTACTGATTTTCTTTTCTTCTATAGATCGAATTTTTGATGTGATGTCTAAGAACTTTTCCCTAGCCCTAGGTCTCAAAAATGTTCTCCTATGTTTTCTTCTAAAAGTTTTAGTTTCATGTTTTGCATTTAAACTCATGGTTCATTTTGCACTGGCTTTCATATATACAACGAGTTTTAAGTCAAGGTTCTTCTTTTTTTTTTTTGCCTGTGGATATCCAGTTGTTTCAGCACAATCTCCTTCCTCCATTGGACTGATTTTGCACCTTTGTCAGAACTCAGTTGATGTATTTGTATTGATCCATTTCTGGGTTCTCTGTGCCATTGATCAATGTTTGTTCTTCTGCCAGTACCACACTGTCTTGGTAACAATGGCTACATAATAAGACTTGAAGTCAAATAAAGTGATTCCTTCTACCTTATTCTACTTCTGCAAAACTGTTTTGGAATAAGCTTGTCTGTATCTGTGATACTTCCTGTGGTGGCAGCAAAGCATAGCACCTCTCCAGCTTGCCTTGCATATGGTACTGGATCTGGCTAAGGCCAGGAGAAGGTGACAGTATTCCACTGGGGTGAGCTTCTGAATGTCCAACTGAGCACAGCGTGGGAGGGAGAACTTTTTTAGGTAATAAGAAGTCATTCTTAATATTAAACAGAGGTGTTGAAAATTTTTTTGTTGAAAATTTTCCTTTAGTGGTATCAATATAAGACTAGTATACAGTATTTAGAATGGCATTGTCCTGCTTGAAAGCAAAGGCATAGACGGCTAAGTACTCAAGGACCCTTCTGTTTTCATTTTATCCACTGTTGTCAGGGACTTGGGTTTAGGTTTCTACAGCAACCACGGTCTGGACTACATAATACCAACACTTTATGTGCATGTGGTGTTAACTCTGATGCCTTATACGCTACACGTGGCAGAGTTACAGTTGCTATGGAGATCAATCTTTGGACATATTGGTTGATAACAATGTCTCTCATATGTGGATTTTGCTCCTGAAAGACTGAAGTGATGTTATGAGTTGACCAAGAGGTACATAAGACTTTAATATGCATATTTTTATTTGAATTCTACCACTTAAGGCTGATGGCGAAATTATATATTCAAGATGAATATATTGAATATATAATTCATCTTGAATAAAATTATATATTCATCTTGAATCTATAATTTTCTATTTTCTACTTAGTTTTCATAACCATCATTTTAAATAGCTATATAATATTTCATCTATGATTATACATATTTTACATTGTTGGATTTTATGTTGTTTCAGAATGATAGATCAAGCTGTGAGAAATATTTTTGTTTATTAGATAGATCCCATGATGTGGGAGTAGTTAGCCAAACATAAACATTTTATAGTGTTTAATTCAAATTGCCAAATTGTATTTTTAAAGCATTCTAATCAGTTTATTATAAGACACGATCAGCCGTGTATGAGAGTACTAATGTCACTTTGCCAATATTTGTCATTATCATTTTTAAAAAGACTTTTTTACTAATTAGGGAAAAAAATGTTACTCTGATTTAAATTTAATTTACTTGAAAAAGTTTTTTAAATTTCTATTTATTAGTTTCTCTTTTTGTGTTCTGTTTATTTTTCATGGTTTGAGTGGTTTCTTATTAATCTTTATGAGATCTTTATATAGTGAAATTATTGTATTATATACTACAGATTTTTTTTAACATGGGTTTTTAAATTTTAAATGTTTTTATGTTTTTTCCTTTGTGAGTCTTCTATTTTCTCTGTGCTTAAGTTTTGCCACCTAAAGAAGGTTTGCAGTAAATATTCAGTTCTGTTTTCTTTTACTTCTTTCATCACTGCCCTTAGCAAATTGGTTAACAAGCTGAGAAGTTTGGGTACTTATGAGTCCAGACTTACTGTATGACTTATGTACCAAAGCAAGTACCAAATTAACTTGGTTCCATTTACATAGTTTATCAAAAATTGGAAACAAATTTTTAAAAGGACTAGAGAAGAAATCTAGCAATTTCAGTGCATTCCTAAGGTATTTATTACCCTTTGCTAGAAGGTTTATTCACCATACCATCACGTGTGTTCGTGCAGATAATTGAGAATTATAGTAAGCTGTCTTAGTCTATGATACACAGACAGAATGCACTTTAATTGCATTCTAATTTATTATCTGATGAAAGTACCTTGCTAACAAATCAACCCGGATATGACTTATTGGATAGCCTTTGCACTTAGAGGAATAATCAGTCTGTAATCATAAACAACATGAACTATTCATCTTCTAGATTGCTATCGTATTTATTACTCTAAATTCCTGTGCCGGGTTTCTTTCCTGTTTGTTTCCCACTTCATGGCTCATGTGTCTCCACCTGCCTGCTGTAAGTTGGTGGGATCCTATGCTTACAAATTATTTTTCTTGAAGTAGGGGTTATGCATATGCCTAAAAACAGAGTGCTGTCACTTTACTGTAGAAATAAAATGCATTTCCCCTCAATGACAGTAAATAGAATAAACTGTCAACATAATATACTAATACATGATTTATTCTCTGCTGGCCTGGTAAGAACTAACACAATTTTAATTCTATAAAGAAATAAAAACTTTGTCCCCTGATGTCCTCTATTACTTCCTGCTGATTCCAAAAAGGAGGTATGCAAGTTAAAATGCAACAACTTCCAGCCCCTGTTTTCTTTTGAGACAACCTTGTGCAGAGAATTGGTATCGGGGAGTAAATTTAGCCAAGTGATGCCATTCTCTGATGCAGTACCTTCATAAAATTCTACCACTTAAGGCTGATGGCAAAATGAGCAACCTATGGCACTAATTCCACAGAATGATTTAAAACTTTGTAACATTACATTTCCTCAGTTGATGCAAATCTTTTTGAATACTACTATGTTAGGAGGGCATTGGAGTGGGACTAAAGTGTGGGGAGTACAAAACCATGTACAAAAACCTAAAGACATTCATAGTCGGCCTCCTCAATGTAGTTACAATAAAGTTAATTGCCTTCCCTATTTCAGAAACCATTTTTTCTGTCTCCTCTATCTCTACCTTAATAATTTTAGTTGAATCTACCTGTCCTGCTTAGTATCTTTAGCAACCAAAGAGGATAATAATCCTTATTTGAGAGTATTCTCTTTTTATGAACACTGATCTTACATCTAGAAGAGACCTCACTTGTGCTTTTGGTATGACGCTGTCAGAACGAGTGTACCTAGAATTGTGCTATGATTTTTTGTTTCCATTCCTGGCCCATATTTGTGTCAAAATGGAAGGTAAAAAGATATTGGTCTATTTCACCTACCCTATTTACATTGGAAGTTGGTTTTGGCATGCAAATCACCTTAGGTGGGCTTGGAAGTTCTGTTCGGAAGGATTTGGCCCCAGTTTGGATCTATTCAAGGCATTGTTGACTTCTCTGTTTCCTGATCCCTTAGAGCTAGATCCTGTGTGCTATCCTGTCTGAATATTAGGAAAAAATTAGGGATCATTCTTACCTAACTTTCCTACCAATGCCCTTACATTCCTGCTTGGGAAGTCTATATGCTTCTATTGGCACTAATCCAAAAGAGAAACCACATTTACTATTTTAGGATCAGGTTGAGGAAGTGATATCTTGACAAGATGCAGAAGGAAGTATTTCTGAGCAGCCGGACTTGCTTTGTGCATCCTATTTAGGCAGCCCACCTATTTTATCAGGATCTCTGGCTATGCTTGAGAATGTTTGCAGAGGCTAACTCCAAGCCAAATCCTACTGTGAAGCTATAGCTCAGTTTGCTTTGGAGACAATTTACTTCATGTTTGCCATCCCCTTTGCTCTGTAGCTGTTTCTTCCTACTCTGGTTCCTGATATTTCCTTCTATTGTCAGTATTTTCTGGATCCATGCATTCTTTGCATGAATTTTTCAAGAACTTCCTTCTAAGGCTATGTTTGAACTCCATTTCAGGAATAATAACTATACAGTTATATTGTGAATTTAGTGGCATTTTTGACCTTCAGGAAGACCCTTTTAGGTTCAAATTAGAGAAAAATAGTTATAGCTGGCCATAGTAGAATATAAGTCACACTTTGGCTTCCAGCCTTATAATTCTCCCCAGAATAGGTCTAGGAGCACTAATGACTTCCGTATTACTAAATGTAATGTCTTTGTCCTAATTGTATTGTTGACAGTTTCCTTTTTCTTGAAAAACACTCTTTACTTGGTTTTCTTCGGACTTTCTAGCCATTCTTTCCCTGCCTCTGTGGCAGGCTTATCCAGGTGATTAAATGTTACTATGCTCTTTTATGACTCTCTTCTCTCTCCAATTTACCCTTCAATATCCTTCAATTACCAGAAACAATCTACTTTAGTGTAACCTTACCCACCTGACCTCCTCCTAGTCTACTCCCTAAATTCTTGAAGAACAGAAAAGTAGATATGAACATATTAAAAAACATACCATATTCTCGAATAGGAATTCTCAGCATTATAAAGTACCAATTCTCCCATACTTAATTTACAAATTAAAGTTATCCCAATGAACATACTAGACAAACTAATTATAAAGTGCATATCAAATCCTGAATAACCTTGAAAAAGAAGAGCAATGAGCGGGGACTAGCCCTTCCAGGTATTAAAACATACCATAAAGCTTCAATTAAAACAATGTAGTACTGGTGCAGGCATTGACAGACTATTAGAGTAGAATTGAACATTCAGAAATAGACTAGAAAATATAGCACCTTTGGATATGGTAAAAGCATTATCTCACATCAGTAGAAGTAAAGATAGACTAATACCTGGTATTGATATTACTGTGTAGCCATCTGGAAAGAGAATATTAGGCCCATACTTGACAGTGTATACTTGGATGAACTCCAGATTGGTGAGATACTTAAACATAAAACATGAAACCACAGGAGAATTTAATTATAACCTTAGAGTTATATAGCCTTTCTAAAATTGTGACTCAAAATCCTGAGCTCAAAAGATTGGTTAATTTACCATTTAAAAATCTGTGTGACCAAGATTCACCATAAGCAAAGTCAGAAGAGAAATGCAAGATTCATTACAATCTCTATCAAAATTCCAGTGATAATTTTCACAGGAATACAACAAAAATTTTAAAATTTGTATGGAACCACAAAAGACCTCAAAGAGCCTAGTAATCTTGAGAAAGAAGAACAAAGCTGGAAGTATTACACTTCTTAATTTCAGCCTATGTTACAAAGCTATAATAATCAAAATAATATGATATTGACATTAAAAAAACACACATTGATCATTGGTGCAAAATAGAAAGCCCAGAAATAAACCTACCCATATGTGGTCAATTAATTTACAATAATGGAGCCAAGAATATACAATGGTCAAAAGATAGTCTCTTCAATAAATGGTGTTGAGAAAAATAGACAGCCACCTGTAAATGAAACTGGATCATTATCCTACACTGTGCAGAAAAATCAACTTTAATGAGATAGTTTAGTCTGTCCCTCCTACTAGAAAGTAAGCCACATGAGGGCAGAGACCACATCTACTGTGTTCAGGAATAAAAATACCTGTTTCCTAGGGTAGTGAAGATTAAACGAGATGGTAAATGTTATGTGCTTAGCATGGTGCCTAGCACAAAAGCACATCCTACTAGTTGGATTCTGCTATATCTTGTTATATTTTTACTAAAAAGAAATGATACTGTTGTGAATAAGTTAATTGAATAAGGTTTAAGGAAGAATTCTGACTCTCCTTGGTCAGAAGAAGGAGTACCTTTGGAGAGGAATAGCTAATCCTTTTGTGAAAAGAGAAAGAAAATAGCTTTTACTCTACTATTCTTGGCTCCTATGTCGAAGTCAAGCTGCAAGAAAACTTTTTTGACAAAATATATTACCTTTTCCAGAAGCATTTCTTTTTTCTTTTTTTAGTCAAATAGCAAGCAGTTTTTAAAATTACACAAAATAGAATTTTTCAATCAGAATCTGGGAATTAATACGTACAATTGCAGGTCTATATTTGTCGTAGTCACCAAACTTGTAATAATTAGGTAGAATTCAAGACAGTGGGATCCAAAATAATAAGACAGACATTTTGTGTTGTGGCACAGAGAACAGGTTTGTTGTGAATCACTGGGATCATGTTCCCCATAGTGTTATTCGTAGAGTGGCTTTGAAGAGTTTTAAAAATTATATTCCAGCTGCTTAATAGTTTCTTCCAGTGTTCTCCAGTTACCATGGCCTCATTTCAGTTCCTGACATTTTGAAAGTTGGTGGATTATTTTAAGTGCCAGGTTTTTACTTTTCACGTATTAAGTAGGTATTAAGAAAATTGCCCTTTTGGTTTACTCCTTTGAGTTCTTTGTTTTACATTTCTTGAATGTGGCCAGCTGCCCTGCTCTCAGGAAATTGGAGTCCTTAGATCCAAACTAAGATATGCATAACTAGGAAGTATTGTTTCCTGTCATTTTCCTTCATAGCTTGGAGAAGGCTACGCATGGAGCAGAAAGCACAAACTGGTGGCCTGTAGGCTACTTGGGGTTCTCAGATCTCTTTTGCTCAGCCTGTAGAGTAAGTTGAAAAATCTGGATTTCCAGTTTCTTTTGAAAATTCGGAAGGCATGGCATTACCATGTGGCAACAATTGGCAGTGCTCTGTAGGTGTAGCAGAAGCACCCCAGGCTGCCATAGCTTTCTCTTTCTTGCCTCTTTCCCTCTAGGTTCATCCCCCTTACTTTATTAATTTATATTCCTTTCCTGGCTTCTGGCTTCTTTAGGCATTTGAGATTGTGACCATTGGTATAGCTGGGTAGGACACCATTAGGTTAAGAGCAAGGGAGGCTAAAATCAGCGGTCTGCTGAGCTGCTTCAGTTATACAATCTCAGAGGTCTTCCATGGCATCCTGATGAAGGGCATCCTTGGTCTTTCTCCTGGTTAATGAGATTTTAAAAATGGCAATGGATGTCTTGTACAAATGAGCTTAGAATAATTAAATAACCATTTAATAAGAACTAGAATACTACCCAATCAGAGCTGGTTTGACTGCCAGGACTGTTTTCTGGAGCTTCCTCTTATTCCTCTAAGTTTGTAGAATATGTTACCTGTTGATGAAAATGTTTGAATATATTATTTCTTTTCCAGGAGTTTTTAAGAGGAAATAACCCATAAACTAGCAAGTTGGCAAATTGTTAAGTGGCACAGAAAACCAAAAATACCTCACTCCCCCAAACTTGAAATTTTTGCTCTATTTTTTTATTGTGATAAAATATATATAACATAAAATTCATGATTTTAACCATTTTTTATGTGTACAATTTACTGATTCGGTGACATAAAGTATATTCACATTACTGTGCAACCGTCACTACTATTCATTTCTGGAACTTTTTTACCATCTGGTGAAACAGAGACCCTGTACTCATTAAACAGTAACTCCTCATTTTGCCCTCTCCCCAGACCTGGTAATCTCTATTCTGTTTTCTGTCCCTATGAATTTACCTATTCTAGGTACCTCATACAAGTGAATTTATACAATGTTTGTCTTCTTCTGTCTGGCTTACCTCACTTAGCATAATTTTTTCAAGCTTCATCCATGTTGTAGCATGTATCAGAATTTCATTCTTTATCATGGCTGAATAACATTCCATAGTATAGATATACTATATTTTGTTTACTTTTTTATCGGTTGATGAATCAAAACTCTAATCCTTTAACTTCACAGCACCTTCCTTTAGTGGCTAAATAGGAAGGTAGTTTCTTTTTGGTTCTCTGTCCTTGCTGGCTTCTTGGTGTTCCTCCTCCTTTATCTCCCCCAGAACCTTGCACATCAACTTGACACTCAGTGATTGTAATGCAAAGCGATTCTGCTTCCTTTGGCCATTAGTGAAGCTGTTGTATTTATGGTCCCACCTTATCCTACCTCACTTTCCAGTTTAACTCTAGGAGCATAGTGATATCTGACTTGGTTCTATGTGACTTTTGGTTCTTCTCCTATGAATTAGGCCTTCTTCCTATAACTCCCTAGATATCTGGAAGACTTAGCTCTCTGGTCACAGCTGAGTCATTCACTAGCTAGTTGTTTGACTTTAAGCTACTTAATTATGAAATGAAGAGTTTAGTGTAGATGATATTTCTAGTTTCTTCTAACTTTTATATTTTGTTGTTCAAAACATTCTACTTGCTATCAGCATGGTGGTAAAAGTAAAAATTGATGGAAATCTATTTAGGAGTTTGTAAATAAAATAAGAGTATAGATCAGAAAATGCTTGGTAAAGGTGGTTTTACCATAATTAAGACTATAAAAAGATTTCTGTACAAAGTTGTTGGAAACAGAGTAACTTAATTTCTTGCCGCATAGATAAGGGGGGCTGTACAGTGAGTGAGAAGGGAATGAGTTTAGGAACAGTTAAACTGGGTTTAAAAGCAGTAAGAAAGTAGTATCTTTTTTTGAGTATTTTGAAAAAAGCCAACTGACAACACTTGGAAACAATTTCAATATATTTTATAACTCTTTGATACAGACACAAAAGTTACTAACTTTTATTGTTTTCGTTTGGGCCTTTTTGGGCAGCATACCTGACTTGATATACCTGACTGTATTAGAGAGGAGGTGAGAGAGTCCAAGGCAGATCCTAACAAACTGATAAAGCTGTTGTAAACCTGTAGTTGGCAGATTTTTAAATTTCCTGGTTCAGTAAATTTTCAAAACAAATCAACCAAATAACTTTGGGAATTATTATAGTGTTGTCAGCTTTTTATTACCAAGAAAAATTATTTTTAAAAACCTTTTATCTATTATCACTATTTTATAAAAGGAAAACAGTAACATGTAAGAATTATCTCAGAATTAAGGACAGCTTTTAAAATCGAACAGCACATAATATTACCATTTTTCTGTGCACCATTGTAGGCTTGATCGTGAATCATGTTTGGAGATTACTGATATAGATAGAAATGTCTATGAAATTTAGAGGAAAGGAAAATCATAACTGCCTGGACTGAGCAAAGTTAGAAAAGATGGAGGAAGGACTGGTGCCAGTGAATGGGCAATGTTTAGGAAAGGAAGTTTTCAGGGAGTGAAGAAGATGCATTGGTTTTAGATATGATGAGTATCCAGGTTGAAGTTCAGCAGCCAGTTAGGCAGATTAGACCTGGAGATGAAGGTTTGGACATCTTCACGCTTGAGGGGATTGTAGTAACCAAAACAATGGGCTAAGTTTCCTGAGGGGAAATGTGTGGTAGATAAGGCAAAGGATAGCTTGTTAGAGGTTTAAAAGCTTGGATTCTGAAACCAAACTGACCGGATTTGAATGCTGGCTTCACCAGTTAGTTACAAGCTATGTGACTTTGGTGACGACGCTTTATTATGTTGTCTTGAGAATGAAATGAATTCTCAGTATTATATAAAATGCTTGGAATTTTGCTTGGCAGATAGTAAATGATATATGTGTTAGCTCTTGTTATTTGGTAGTGGATTAAAAGATCTCTAGGTAGTATGTAGTAAGTAGCGGCAGGCCATAGCTCTTGTGTAGAAAGGAAATGGATAAATTCCAAAAATCTTATTTGATAACTTGTAAGAAAGCTATGGAAACAAGAGGAGGAGATAAACTCAAATTCTAGAGAGAGAAGAGCATATCTCATGTGAACTTAAAAGTTGTTTTTTTCCTGAGAGCAGTTGCCAAGTATGGGCATGTTCCTAGGGTTAGTGAGGGTCCTGGCAGAGGCAGTCCGCAGGGGAGAAAAGAAATCAGAAGAGCTTTTAACAGTTTTTTTAGGCTGGTTTGACAGATGGAAATCTAGATGAGCCCAAAATACACAGCCTTTTTTTTTTTCTCTCTCTACTAGACACCTGCTAAGTGCTGGGGCAGTGTGGGAAGCTGGGACCTTAGGCTGGAAAAGCCAAGTAAAATCTCTTGCAGTCTCATGGTTCTTAGGACACTTGTTGGGTTCTCAACTTCTACATATCAGGACCCCTTTTCAATCTTAAAAATTATTGAAGACACCAAAGAGATTTTGTTGCTTTGGGTTATATCTGTTGATATTTACTGTATCAGAAATGCAGAAATTAAAAGTAAGAAAAATTTTAAATATTTATTAATTTTAAAATAATAGTAATAAATTCATTACATGTTAACATTAATAAACATATTTTTGTAAAACAATTATATTTTCCCAAACAAAAATATATTTTTGAAAAGAATGAATTGTTCTATATTTTTGCAAATCTCTGGCATAATAGCAGACAGCTGAATTTTCCTATCTGCTTCTGTCTTCAGTTTGTTGCAAAGTGTTGTTTTGGCTGAATTAAATGAAGAAAATCCAGCCTCACACAGATAAGTAGTTGGAAAAAGCAGGAGTAATTTAATTGCTTTTTCAGATAATTGTGAATAATCTTTGATCTTATGCCAGAACTTGACAGGTGGTAGTTTCTTAAAGGTTAGCTGCAGTGTAGAATCCGAAACCATATCGGATGGTATTTATTACATTAAAATCCATTGTTATATCTTGTATTTTGAATGGATCTTTTACCCAGTTGTAATTTTGTATCATGCATTGGTCATTTGGAAATATTGATTCTCTGAGGTATACAAGTCTTCTAAATATTGACGTTTCATTATAAAATATATATAAAAATTAGATATTTGTTAATATCACCATTGGTCTCATCTGAAAAGTTATTAACTATTGGCAAGTTGTCAAGGTTATGGTGGCTGATACAAGTTTTTTGCAATTCTAATTTTTGCCTGAAAGTTCAAATTTTATTTTTGGAAACAAATACTGTTATTTTTATCTCTTGAACTAACAGGCTCACTTCATCATTTTGAGAAAACATCTGCTAAATATCCAAGTTAAAAGACCATAATTTGTCTATTGGTTGTTCTTTCAAGTAAAAATGGTATTTCATGAAAAAAACAGCTAATTCAGCTATTGACTCAAAGAATCACACAAGTGCTTTTTCTTTAGACAGCTACCATACTTTGGTATAAAACAATGCTTTTTACATGCTCTCCATTTTGTAACTTGTAGTATAACAAGATGTATACTCAGGGGTCAAGATTTAATAGAATTAACTATTTTTACTATTTCATCAAAGGTATTCTTAAGTAAAACTGGCATTTTTCTCACTGTGAGTGCATGGCACTGAAGAATATAATTATACAGTTGGTGTCACTGCCTTAATTTGTGCTAAGGATCCAGCAGTTTTAACCACTATTGCTTTTGCACCATCAATGTCAATGTCAACACAATGAGCAAGGCAAATACTATTTTAAATATTACATTTTAGTTTTTATTTTATGGCCCTCATCCAAAAAAAAATCTCAGGGATCCCTAGAGGTTCATAGACTATACTTTGAGAACCACTAATCTAAAGGAAGGGACCTGCAATGAACACTTGACAATTTTACCCTTGAGACATTTGAAAATAGAGATGAATGGAGTCTAACTAAAACTATATTCCAGTCCCAAACCAGCTCAGTCCTTTCTGCCTAACAGAGGAAAGGCCAGCCCTTTGTGGGAAATGATATCAATTATATTCCCTACAGTTATTTTATATGTAGTGTTTGACATACAATAAAATATTATGAGAAAGGACTTTTGCTTCTCACCATAAGAGAATAATAACAGGATCTGGAATTGCCTTCTCTCTATAAACAACTAGAAAACTGGACAAGATATTTGAAACAACTGACAACTATCAGCACAGCACTGTGATTCCTAAAAGAAGGACAATGAAAGAGATGAATTCCATGATTGCTTTGGCTTTCTGCCCAGAGGCAATTTCTATACCAGACACAGATCAGAGTTTAGAGAAGCCATGGTGGCTAGAATTTACCAGAGAAGAAGGAGTTATGCAGAGAAAGAGCTCTAGAAGTCAGTTTAGAAGTCCCTTTGAGTCCTGCTTGTACGTATAGTGAAACTCCATAAGGCTAGGTACAGAACGACTTCTAGGAAAAAAGGTATTGAGGAGCTAGCTATAAGCTGAACAATTCTCACAGCTCACATGAGACCAGAAATTGTTTGAGTTCACATTACCAGATTAAAAAGACTTCATTGAATGTATGGGTCTGTCAGGGGATACTTTAGAAGGATTGCATCTTTGTAGTTGGGCTAAATTAGCTCCAGAATAAAGGTTATTCTAGACCCACTGTAAACATAAGCCCATGTAGATCAAATGGGTTTACATGTAATTTAACTCTCCACTAGAACAAAGTCCAGTCCTTTTAAAAGGAATACAACAAAATCTAACACTCAGGAACATAAAATCAGCAATATTTGGCATACAATAAAAAGTTACTGGACATGCCAAGAAGTGGGAAAACATAACTCATAACCAAAACAGAAACAGACCCAGAAATGGTAGAAATAATGGAATTAGCAGATATGACTATTGAAGCATCTATCATAGATATGCTCAATATATTCAAGTAATTAAAGGAAAACATGAATGAAATGGTAAATAGACGAAGATATAAAGAACCAAATGGAACTTCTAGAGATGAAATATAAAATATATTAAATGAATTTCACTTAATGGGATTACATATAGACAAGATAGCTCCTGCAGAAGAAAATATCAGTGATCTTGAAAAAAATAACTATCCAGAATGAACATAGAAAGATGATTGAAAAAATTCACAGAGCCTCATTAATATTTAGACCAATATCATGTGGTTTAAAATGAGTAATTGGAGCACCAGAGGGTGGAGGAGACAGGAAAAATATTTAAAGAAATAATTCTCAAAATTTTCACGTTTTATAGAAAGTATAACTTCCATATCCAAGAAGCTCAATAAAGCCCAAACAAGATAATCATAAAGGAAATCACACTGGAATACCTCATAATTAAATTGATGGGGAAAAAAGTGATAGAGAGAATATTAAATTTAAGCTTAAAAAGGCACATTAAGTACAGAGGACAAAAGATAATAATTATCATAGGCTTCTGTCTGAAACTATAAAAGAAACAGAAGAGATAGAGAAATAAACCTGTCAACCTAGATCTGTACCCACTGAGAATATCTTTCATTAAGAAGACGAAATACTTTTTCAGACAAATTAAAACTGAGAGAATTCATTACAAGCAGACTACTGCTACAAGAAATGTTAAACAAGATTCTTCAGACTGAAAGAAAATAATACCTTTTGGAAACTATGAGCTACACAAAAGAATGAAGAGCTCTAGAGATGCTAAATATGTGGGTAAATATGAGCTCTTTTTTCCTCATTTAAAAATTTAAAAATAACTAAAACAAAAATAATAACAATATATTGTGGGCTTCATAACATATGAGGAAGTAAAATGTCTGAAAAGAATAGAACAAAAGATGGAAAGGGGATAATGGAAGTATACTGTTGAAAAGTTATACGTAAGAGTATAGTATTATTTAAAGGTAGACTATGATAAATAAAAGATGCATACTGCAAATCCTAGAACAACCACTTTAGAAAAGAGAGAGTAAACTAATAAGCTAAAGAGTGGAGATAAAATGGAGTACTAAAAAAAAAAAAAAAAAAAAAAAAAAAAAAGCTCAATTCAGAAAATGGCAGGAAATGAGCAGGAAAATGGAACAAAGAACAAATGGGACAAATAGAAAACATACAGCAAGAAGAATTATATTAACTGTAAACAATCTAAATACTCCAGTTAAAAGGCAAAGATTTTCAGACTAAATATAAAAGCAAGAAACTCTCTGTTTTCTATAAGAAACTTATTTTAGAAAGAAACCAACAGGTAGAAAAAGATGTACCAAACACTATTCATAAGAAAACAAGAATGGCTGTATTAATCTCAAAGTAGACTTCAGAACAAAGAATATTATGAGATAAAGAGGGACATTTAAAATGATAAAGGGGTCAGTTCATCAAGAAAGATATAACTATGTTTAATGAATATGCATGTAATAACAGAGCTTCAAAGTACATGGAGCAAAATCTGACAACTGAAATAGATAAACCCGCAATTATAGTTGGAGATTTCAACATTCTTTTCTCAGTAACTAATAGAACAAGTGTACATAAAATTCACAGGGAATAAAAGACTTAACACTATCAACTAACTTGACCTAATTGACATTTATAGACCATGCCTCGCAACACTACAAAATAAACATTCAAATGCTCATGGAACATTTACCTAGATAGACTACATGGTTGGTGATCTTTTAAAAAGTTTCAATAAATTTAAAAGTTTCTAAATTACACAGCATGTACTTTGACCAAAACCAGAATTAAATTAGAATTTTCTAACAGAAAGAGAGCTGGAGAATTATCAAATATTTAGAAATTAAATAACAATCTTCTAAATAACTCATGGGTAAAAGTAAGAAATCACATGGAGAATTAGAAGATATTTTGAATAAAATTGAAAAAAATGTCAATTTGTGGAGTGCAGCTAAAGCGAAGCTTAGTCGAGAACTTATTACTTTAAGACAATGGTCTACTCTTCTACCTGAATAAGCTGGAAAAGAATGAGCAATGTAAACTCAAAGGAAATAGAAGGAATGCAATAACAAGGATAAGAGCAGAAATCAGTGAAATAGAATGGACAAAAGAAAGAAAAAAAGAAAGGACACACGGTAGAGGAAAATTAATAAACTGAAATGTCGATTTTTGAAAAGATCGATAGTCCCACCAGTATCAGAAATGATATTGAAAAGAGTAGGTAGATACATGAGTAGTCCCCAGTTGGGCATAAAGACAGTTTATCAGGTATGGGGCAGTAAGAGAGGAGGTAAAACAGAGGCTAAGCTTCAAAAAGGGGAGTGCCAAGTTTGAGGTCTTGGTGGGTGTGCCTGCATTTCTAACACTAAAGGGAGGTAGAGATTAAGAGAGGGAGGCCAAGATGAGAGTCAGAGGAACCAACAAGTCACCTATTGATATTGATGTAACTGGGAATGAAATGAAGAGGGAGGAAATAGACGACTACTTAAAAGAAAGTAATGTTTGTTTTTCTCTTGTGAAAAATTCTTTGACTCTTTCCACAGTAAAAATTTAGATGCTCTCCTTAGATGTGGTCATTTTTTACTCTCAGATTTAAGCTAATGAATCATGTTCAAATTGCTTTAATATTGTATTTGGTAAGAAAATGTATGAAAATGTTTTCTTTGAGAATTGTTACAATGAATATGTAACTAAAAATCAAGAGAAATATACTACTGCTTATGTAGTACCTGCCCCCCCACTGCTTAAGGTGATTTTCAATAGTAAGTATTTTACCGGGGTTTCTTTTTTTTACTGTTATTTTTTACTGCTGCAAGTAGTAGCTGACTTTTTTTTAGAATGGACTAAGTAGAAATAGACAGAGAAAAGTTCTATTAGATATATTTCAGGTGAAGGAAAAGCATTGGACTGAATTATAAGATTATTTTTAATAAGAGTCAAAGACTAATATTGGTATAAAATTCAAACTTCATGGCTGGTTATTTTTTCTTTTTTAAGAAAATTTTTTTTATTTGAAAAGTGGCCAAAGTGCTTTTTATAAAATACTTATTAACATGCCTGGCAAAGAGAAATGTCTAGATTTTTTTTTCACCAAATGTTAAAATCTGGATAGTAGGTTGTAGGGTGATACCCCTCCCCCCATCAATTTTGTATTTGTTTGAATTGCTTGATTTTTAAAATAACGAGCATGCATCTTTTTTTTTCAATACTTATAGAGCAAAAAGTGCCTAACATAAGAAACATAAAGTAAATATTTATTG
Source organism: Pteropus medius (assembly GCF_902729225.1). Classification (NCBI taxonomy): domain Eukaryota; kingdom Metazoa; phylum Chordata; class Mammalia; order Chiroptera; family Pteropodidae; genus Pteropus; species Pteropus medius. The sequence continues at coordinate 26,196,086 of NW_024340696.1, read as the reverse complement.
AATAAATGAATGAATAAAATAGATTTTGTAGGAAAATTAAGGTTACTATTTATTGCATTACTATTATATTAGGTGTAGTTATAATAATACTTTCATATATTGAACATACTGAAAAGTCATTTTGGCAGTAATTATAGTTTGTTGCCCGCCTCCCAAATGAAATATGTGGGTTCATGCCATTTTAGTCTACTAGAAATACCTGTAACTTCCTAAAACACTCTATCTTTCTCATATTGCTATTGTAGAAAGGAAATATTTGCTTCCAAATGATTTCTGTACCCGCTCTGTAATTATTTTCCTTCCTGCTCAGAATAGAAACTATTTCTGGCAGCAGGAGCTCTCAGCAGAGAAAGTTAGTCCTTACCACAGCAGACAGTGTTGTACAAAGAATTAATTAAAAATATAATCTATTTGCAACCAGCCAGGGTTGAAGGTGTTTAGTCAGTTTTCAGTATCTTCCTGTACTCCCTCTTATCCTTCTTTATAAGTGGTCTTTTTTTCTTTTAAGTCTACCAATTTGTTTCTTATATCTCTTCAGTTCTAGGTATAGATAGTGTTGTGGGCCTCTAAATTCACAAGTAATCTTATGAGTAATGGGATTTCTTTTCGAATGGCCATATTATTGTTATCTCTTCCAAAGGATAAAATACTTAAGCTGTAAATATAAAACTTGAACTCTAGAAGTTCTGAGTAAAAAGTCTTTTCATCACACAGTGTCTTTTCTTCTGCATTTCCCCCCCTCATCAATTCAAAGAGCCTTATTTGAAGAATTGTTTTTGTATTTTGTATTTTGTGCAGCTATGAATTACAAAAGAAAGTTTTAAAAAATTTTAGCAATGATGGAATCCAATTACATTTTTCATTGATCACTGAGTAGCACAAACTCAATTGTTATTCTCTAGATTTTCAACAAAGCATGTTATGAATGAAGATAGACTTGGATCATACATCAGATGAGCATAATGTCCTCGTTTTTCCAGTACAGTTCTGGTTTATATCTATTTTCCTGTCATAATTTTTAAATACACTTTTTATTTTAAATAAGTTTAAGATTTACAGAAAAGTTGCAAAGGTATTACAGAGAGTTTCTGTATACCCCTCACCCAGTTTCCCCTTTTGTTACCATCTTACATAACCATGGGACATTTGTTAAAACTAAGAAATCAATAGCAGTATATTACTATTAACTAAACTCCACACTTTAAAGATTTACCAGCTTTTCCATGAATGTCCTTTTTCTGTTCCATGATCCAATCCAAGATACCACATTGCATTTAGATGTCATATGTCCTTACTCTGTCCTGTAATAGTTTTTCAGTCTTTAATTATCTTTCATGACTTTAACAGTTTTTAGGAATATAAGTCAGCTATTTTGTGGAATGCCCCTCAGTTCGGATTTGCCTGATGTTTTTCTCAGATAGACTAATCTTACGGTAGTTTTAGGAATGATACCACAGAAATGAATTGCCCTACTCATCCCACAAGATTATGGGTACAGTCTAGCAGTATGACTTATCATTGTTGATGTTAACCTTGATCTGGCCAAGGTAGTGTTTTCCAGGTTTCTCCACTGTAGTTATTTCTACCCCCCATACTCTGTTCTTTGCAAGTCACTAAGTCCAGCCCACACTCATAAGTAGGAAGTAGGCTAAGCTCTTATAGGATATAAACATAAATTATTTGAAATTCTTCTCTAAGGAAGACCTGTCTTTTCTCCCCCATTTATTTATTTCTTCAATCATTTGTTTCTATCAGTATGGACTCATGTATATTTATTTTATACTTTGAGTTATAATTCATTACTACATTATTTTGTTGCTCAAATGGTTCCATCTTTGGCTGTTGGGAGCTCTTTGAAGTTGGTTCCTATGTCCTTTTGACATACCCCTATTCTTTATTTCTTTTTTTTCAACACTTCCTTACTCTCTGGTACTACAAGATGCTCTGGGCTCATCTTATATTTTCACTACCGTAGTCCTTGAATCAGCCATTTCTCCAAGGAGCCTTGGTTCCTTTTATTGAGTAGTGGCATTTAGAAACCAGTATCTGAGCAATGAATGTACTCATTGCTGCTTGAGTGTTACTGTTTCTAGGCCCTCTCAACAGATAGAGCAAGGAAATATATGTATGTATACATATGTACTCATGGATACACACATAATTATTTTTGTATCTTTCCATCTATATCTATATTAAGCTAAACATGAGTTGATACTGATGATGCTGATGCAAATTCTGTACCATTCTGTAGGATTCTTTCTAGCCTTCCCCCGTTTCTATAACTTCCCTTTCCAGCTGTGAATAACCTGACTTCTACCATCCATCATCCATTTACTTATTTATTCAACTGTAGTATACATGTAAAGCAGTTTCAAAAATGTTAACTCCTACCCCTGTGAGAAACAACTTACCAACTAGACAACAGTGTTTATGTACAGTTCCTTTTGCCTCTAGCCTTACTGTTTTCAGTCAAAACATGGTTTTCCAAAGTTAATTTAGGTCAGCTCTTTTTTTTCCTATACCCTCTTCAGTGAGATTATGTCATACATTTATAATACAGTTAAATTCTCATGACATGGTCTGTATTCTATCCCAGGATCCCCACTCTTGATTGAATTTTTAATGTACATATGTTAAAGTTCACTTTTTGTGTTGTAATGTATTTTGGGTTTTGCCAAATGCTCAGTGTCATGTATCCACCTCCCAGTACCGTATGGAATAGTTTCATTACCTATTCCCATGTATTTTCTTTGTAGTAAATCACTCTCCCCCAAACTGCAATAACCTAGCAGTTTTCTGTTCCTTGTGTTTTGCCTTTTTCAGAATGTCGTATGAAGGGAATCATATAATATGTATGTAACCTTTCATATCTGACTTTTTTTCACTTAGCAAAATGAACTTAAGATTCATCTTATTGTGTGAATCAGTAGCTTGTTCCTTTTTATCACTGAATAGTATTGCATTATATGGATGTCTTTTAGTTTGTTTATCCATTCCCCTGTTGAAAGACATCTTGGTTGCTTCCAGTTTTTAGTGATTATGAATAAAGCTGCTATGAAAAATTCACCTATAGGTTTTTGCACAAACATAAGTTTTCAGTTCACTTAGGTAATTACCTAGGAGCATGATTGCTAGGTTGTATGGTGTGTTTATGTCTAACTTTGTAAGAAACTGCCAAACTATCTTCTGAAGTGTCTGTGAACATTTTGCATTTTCATCAGCAATGAATGAGAGTTCCTATGCTCTGCATCCTCACCAATGTAATTTTTAATATTGCCCCCTTTCACTTTCAGTAGTGTTACCACTGAACTCAAGGGGTTCACCACTTGAGGTGTTCTATTCAAGAACGAAACATGGCTGTCATTAGGTAGTTGACAGCTATGTCTAATTCTTGAATAGAATACCCCCAAAAGCAAATCCCTTGAGTTGTGTAATGATAGTATCCTGGTTTGAATGATAATCTATGCTGTTTTAAGTAAACATTGACATATTCTATCTTCTCTTCTTATGTTTTGTGACTTAATTGGTGAGGAAATTGAGTCCAGGGTTTTTTGAGATGTAGGATTTTCCTCATTAGCATGACTTTAGATCATCTAATTTTTATTTTATTTTTTTCATCTAATTTTTAATGGTGAATTAAGGAATAAATAGATAAAAGGAATCAAGTAAAGTAATTCAATTGATTGAATCAGATTGACATCATGTAATTAGTGCCAATCTCTGTGAGCTTACTCATTTTTATACCATTCTTCTAGTTGTCTGTTCACTTTCTTTGGTAGCACCACAAGTAATTTTGTACATTTTTTACATTTAGTCTAGCTCTCGACTGTAATTTGGATGTTTCTTAATACTGCAAAAGATAGAGAAAATGAAATCATTGCAGCTTCTAATGCAATTCTCTGTCAGACTCACAGATGGTCAGTAGGGACAGAAAGCCATCTTTGTGAAACTCCGTACAACTCTGGGTACCTGTTACCTTTCACATATTTATGCTTTGGTGTTATTTTAATTTTCATATTTATTCTTTGGATTCCAGGGTTAGCTATTTCAGTTATACCTTTGGCATGCTGCATGTTAGCCTTGGGCAACTGCCTTTTTGCCTTATCTTGAAGCCAGACAGAGCAAATAATGCTTTTCTTTCTTTAAAAGTTTTCTTCCCTCTTATATCTGTAATGACTCTTCCTTATTCATACAAAAATAATGATGTCAGCAAAAATGAGAGTTAAAGGTTTGCTGAGAAAATTTTTGAGCAGCTCATTCATGTTATCTACCCAAGGTCTCTAGAGACAGTTTGTTTAAATGAAAACTGATAACATTTCTAGAAATCCAGACTGTTGCTTCACTTAGTCATGCAAGTGAGAACTCTCCTCACAGGTCAGAGGCCACAGGTGCATCTGCAGACCTGTCATCTCATCTTCAGGAACAGCCAACTAACCTTTCTGGTCTTTTTCACAGGTGGTGGGGAGAATGCAGTCTCCAGATGTCAGGGTCTAAGGAGGTCAAGTCAGACTCTTCTTGAGAATGTCTAGTCCACAATGGTCAGAATACCGAAACAGTGCAGTGGTTGGCAGAAAATTGACAAACCCATCAGATTTATTTTAGGAGATAGTAGCTTGTGGATTAAATTGTTCCACTAGTGATTTTCCTTTCCTTAGATCGAATTCAGATGTAAGATTCTTGTGCATCAACTACTAAGGAAGAAAGATAGCAGGGAGAACCCTAACTTGGACTTTCCTGATTTATTTTTAAAATTTTTATTGCCTTAGATCTTAGATCTTGAAGGTTTTCTTATTACCAAAAGTAATTGCTAGTTGATCTTCATGTCCTCTTTTGAACTCAGAAAAATCACTTTATGATAAAAGAACAAAGTTGATTAAGCCTTTGAAAGATATTTCTTCCTGGTTAAATGTGATTTGATTAGCTTTAATGTTAAAATATTATAATTGGCACTATGCCGTACCCTAATTTTGAGATCACCAGACGTTTTGGGCAAGTCAGTTAACTTCCATTGATCCTGGTTGGTTCTTATGTAAGATGAGGAAATATTGGACTAGCGAGCTCTGGGATACCTTCCAACTCTAAAGTCTGTGGTTTTATGATATGAATTCCCATATTGGATTTTACCCTAAAATGAATAATTACCAAATAATATCTGTAATTCAAATGTAAGCTTAGTCTAGTCCTGCTGTGAGCCTTAGTAGAACACAGAACAACGCTCACCATGTTGAAATGACATTTTAATATTGGAATCAACTTGTCAGTTTTTGTTTTGATTTTTTTGAAATCTATATCTCCAATATAACCATAACCTTTCTACGTGTATATAACATGTATGAAGTTACTTTTTAATATCGTAAGTCTGAATTTTTAAGTCTATCATTCCTCATTGTACAAATAAATATCCTTTGTAAATTGTTTTGATTCCTGTATATGGAGACCCAGAAAAGTGGATTACTGTGTTTAGTACCAAATCCTTTTCCCTATGAATACACATAATTATTAATTAAATAATTAATACAATCTTAATTTTTAAAAATGTATTTGAATTGATCTTTGAGGAAAAAAAATTATAGTTGTCTTTTCAAAGATGCTTTTTTAGAGGACAGGCTAGAGAATGAAGATGCTGGAGAGAGAGAGGTTAACTGTAACTTTATTTAATATGAAGTTCTAAGGTAGATAGATATTCTATTTACTTAACAGTTAATTTGTAAGTAATCTTTAAATCTTACATATGATTTTCTGTAGCTTTTTACTGTACATTTCAGAGAATAATATCCCTTGTTCCACTAGGCAATCCTGTTATGTATTTTGGGCTGTGTATTTTTGCTGATGTACAGTTGTGCTTTTTAAGGGTTGAGTTGGCAGCACCTGGAAACTTACAAATTTAATGAAAGTTCCAGGTCACATAAAATTGCTACTAGGTAACTACACCTAAAGGAGCATTATACCTCTGCATCCCTCCGCGCTTGGCCTAGTGTGGTTATTTGTTTCCTGGAATGGACACAGAGAAAGCCATTGAATGGCACAGTGAGATAAATGGACTTTTCTCTTTTTGGATCTTTACCATCTGAAATCTCTAGTTTCCTTAATCGTCTTCTTTTTACATCCCACCAGGAATCAAATGTTTCACATCTGAAGAGTTGTATGAAAATTCCTTCTTTGACCCCTCTGTTCTGTAAAGATTCTCAAATGCCAGCATTCCTTTTAGTTAAGCTTTCATTCAGGTTTTTCTCTTTTTTTTCCTTTCATGATTTAGTGGTGAATTGCTTATCATTTTCTTTCTTTTTATTTTTTAAAGACATTTCAGTTGGCAAGCTTGAGCTATCAGTTTTCTTGGTTTCGCTGTACTTTGGAGAGTCCTTGTTCGTTATTTATATATCTTCCTTATAGAAATATTATTCGAATCATTTGCCCATTTTTAACTTGTTACTTGTCTTTTTATTGTTGAACTTTAAGAGTTTGTTAATAATCTAGATACAAATCTCTTATCAGCTATATGATTTTCAAATATTATCTCTCATTCTGTAGATTGTTTTTTCACTTTCTTATGTTGTCCTTTGAAGCACAAAAGTTTTTAATTTTGATGACATCTAATTTATCTTTTTTTTTTTTTTTTGCTCATGTCATATCTAAGAAACTGTTGCTTAATCCAAGGTTATGAAGATTTACTCCTATGTTTTCTTCTAAGAGTTTATGATTTTAGTTTTTAAATTTAGGTCTGTGATCTATTTTGAATTAATTTTTGTATATGGTTTGAGTAAGGGTCCTGCTTCATTCTTTTGTATGCAGCTACCCAGTTGTTCCTGGACCATTGATGGATAATATGCTTTCCCCACTGAATGAACTTGGCATTCTTGTCATAAATCAATTGACCATATATGTAAGGCTTTATTTCTGGACTCTCAAATTTATTTCATTGATCTATGTGTCTGTGTTTATGTCATTACCACACTGTCTTTATTATTGTAGCTTTTTTGGTAAGTTTTGAAATCCCACAGGTGATTTTTTGCTTCTTATTTACTATTTCTCATTGTTTTGGTCACCAAATTTCAATTCTCACTTTTTAATATTTTTCAGACTGATCTATCTGTGTCCTCGCTAACAATTTATTGGTTTAGGATATTAATCGTTTGTTGTTCATGTTGTTGCCCAGTTTCCGCACCAGCCCCCCACCACCAAAAGCTTCTGAACTAGTTCTTGACATTAATTCATTCATTTTGTTTGTTTACCTGCTGCACCTGGCATTATATAGGTATTAGGGATATAATAATGAATAAGTCAGATATGATCTGTAGTCTTGTGGACTTTACATTCTAATTGGGGAAACAGTAAATAAGAAGATCAGTTTGGAGAAAAATAGATATTTTAACAATTTCAAGTCTTCTAATTAAAGAACACAGTATCTCTATTTACTTAAGTCTTCACTGGTTTCTTTCATCAGTACTTTTGTATATTTCAACTTACTAATTTCGAACATACTTTGTTAGATTTATAAATAAGTATTTCATGGGTTTTGGTGCTATTTTAAATGTTATTGTATTTAAAATTTTAGATTCTAATTGTCCATTGCTAGCATATAGAAATATAATTGATTTTTGTGTTTTACTTTGTATCATGTCACCTTGCTAAGTTTATTTGTTAGTTGTAGTAGTTTTTTAATAGATTAGTGGTGATTTCTACACAGATAACTATGTCTTTTGCAAATAGAGACATTTATAGTTTTTCATTTTCAGCCTGTATTGCTTATTTCTTTTTCTTGCCTTATTGTGCTAGAATATCCTGTATGATGCTGAATAGTGGTGCTGAGAGTGGACGTTTGTACTTTGTTCCAAATTTTAGGAGAAATTTTCATTTTTTCACTATTAAATATGATGTTGGTTGTAAGGTTTTTGTACATACCCTTTATTTTGTAGAGGAAGGTCCCTTCTTCCTTTTTATATATTATTGGATTTGATTTGTTAATATTTTTTGAGGATTTTTGCTTCTAAAATCACGAAGGATATTGTTTTATAATTTTCTTATAATGTCTTTGGTTTTAATATCAGGATTCTCTTGGTCAGGTTTTAGTATCAGGGTAATACTGGCCTCATAAAATAAGTTGGGAAGTGTTCCCTCCTCTTCTGTTTTCTAAAAGAGCTCATGTGAATTCTTCCTTAAACGTTTAGTAGAATTTACCAGTGAAAATATTTGGGCCTGGACTTTTCCAGTTTTTTATTTCTTGTGCATGAGTTTTCATAGTTCGTACTTTTAAAAGAATTTGTACATTTAATCTAATTTGTTGAATTTATGGGTATCACATTCTTTGTAACATTCCCTTCTCTGAAGTATGTGAGGTCTACAGTGAGGTCTCCTCTTTCATTGCTGATATTTGTAATTTGTGAATTCTCTATTTCTTAGTTATTTTGGCTAGAAGTTTATCAGTTTTATTTATCTTTTCTAGGAATTTGTTTCTATTTCATTGATTTTCTCTATTGTTTTTCGGTTATATATTTAATTGATTTATGCTTTTATCATTATTATTTCCTTCCTTTTGCTTGTTGTTTTGGGTTTATTTTGCTCTTCATCTTCTAATTTCTTAAGATGAAAGATAAGAGCTTGATTTGAGCCTTTCTTTTCTAATAAGTATTTAGTACTATAAATTTCTCACTGCGTTCTTGAATTTTTGATGTTATATTTTTATATTCATTCAGTTCAAAATATTTTCTAATTTCCTTTGTGATAGCTTCTGTGTCCCAAAATTATGTGGAAATTTATCTTTACTATTCAAATATTCAGGGATATTCCAGTTATCTTTTTATTACTGACCTCTAGTTTAATTATCTTATAGTTCTCTTATAATCAGAAAACATTCTTAGTATGGTTTCATTTCTTTTACATTAACAGAATTTTTTCTTGTGGCCCAGAATGTGGCCTGTCTTGGTGAATGTGTCATGTGCTCTTGAAAATAATGTGTGATCTGTTGTCAGTTGGAGTGTCTATGAATGTCTCTTAGGTTGAGTTGGTTGATGGTGTCGTTCAAGTCTTACTGATTTTCTGTCTGCTTCTTCTGTTGAAATTCTTAACTATAATTTTGGATTTGATATTTCTCCTTTCTAGTCTATCATTCTTGCCTCATATATATGAAACAACTTAAGTTTTAAGGTACATTTAGGATTATTATATCTTCTTGATTGACTCTTTTATTATTTAAAACAGGGGTCCTCAACCCCCAGGCTGCAGACTGGTACAGGTTCACAGCCTGTTAGGAACTGGGCTGTACAGCAGGAGGTGAGCAGCGGTCCAGAGAGCGAAGCTCATCTGTATTTGCACCTGCTCCCTAGCACTAGCATCACTGCCTCAGCTCTACTTCAGAGCATCAGGCATTAGATTTTCATAGGAGCACCAGTTCCTCATGCCAAAAAGGTTGGAGACTGCTGATTTAAAGGACATTTTAAAACCCCCCTTTTTACCTGTATTAATCCATGTTTGAAGTCTACTTTGTCTGATATATATATATAGCCACTCTACCTTTCTTTTGATTAGTCTTTATATATGTTCCATTGTTTAATTTTAACCTATCTATCTATTTAAAGATGCTTTCTTATAGACAATAATTAGTTGGGTCCTACTTTTATATTCACTCTGACAACCTTGGTCTTTTAGTTGGTATTGTTAGATCATTTTCACTTAATTGAATTATTGATATAGTTAATTCACCTGTTGTCTTACTAGTAGTTTTCTATTTAATTAACCATAGTCTACCTTTAAATAATTTTATACTGCTTTGCATATAGTGTAAGAGCCATATAACTATATATTCCCAATTCTTTGGTCCATCATTTGTAGCACTCTTGTTATACATTTTACTTTATGTATGTTATAAACATACAACATATTGTTACTAACTTTTTTGTTTTATACTTGTTTATCTCTTAGAACAATTATAAATTTAAAAAATGAATTTTATATTTACCTTTATGTTTATTATTTCCAGCAGTTAGAATTGGAGGTAGCCATAGAAACTCATTTTTTAGCTAGATAGATACATATAGATATATAAATAAATGTAAGTACACATATATAGATTTGTTTGTATATACACACATATCCCAATCTATTTCCTACCTCTTTTTGCAGAGAAGACTTAGAAATAGTGACATCCCAGAAGTAATGAGTACATTTCATGCCATATTTTGGTTTCTAAACACCTTCTCTACTACAAAGAACCAGGGTACCCTGCAAAAGACCAAATGACTCTGGAACACATTTTTGTAACTGAAAGTAGGAAGTACTTAAAAAATTATGAGGACATGCTCAAAGGACACAGGAGCCAGATTGAATGAACTCACATAGACCAAATCTCAAACAATGTGAGCATCAAAGGAGTGAAAATAGTGAATTATAATTCACTGAACCAAATAAGAATGCATGAATTCATACAAATAAAAGCAGATAGACAAGAGAGAAGGGAAATTTATTTGAGAAAATGTAATGCCAACTATGAAAGTAGAAAAAATAATAGAGATTTAAAAAAATCACTCTTTGCCCTCTATCATAGTAATAATTGTTTTAGGCAAGAATCATCAGTGGGCAAGTTTGAATGGTAATAGAATATTTTGATAGTTTCAATGTATCTACCCATACATTCTTATTGACTACAAAGGGAAAAATAACTGGAGAAAACTAGCAGACACCACTTTAACAAAGTTGCAAAGCCAACCTCACCAGTACTGAGATAAGTGAAGTCATGTGCCTCCTGGTGTGGTGTTCTGAGAGGAACGCAACATCATTGCTATTGTGCTATTCCTGCCCACAATGCATAACCTGAAATCTAATTATAAGGGGAATTAAGGAAAGCTCAAATGGGGAAGGGGCTTTGTAAAAACTAACCTGCCAATACTCTTTAAAATTTTTACTGGCAAAAGAAAAAAACACTGAAGTACAGTTCCACATTAAAGGAGACTAAAAAGACAAGACAACTGGCTGCAGTGTGTAATCTGGGATTTTCTTTTGCTATGAGAGACATTATTGGGACAATTGGCAAAGCTAAATGAGGTCTGCTGATTAGATAATAATATTACATTACTGTTAATTTCCTGATGTTTATATTAGTACTATAGTTATGTAAGAGACTGTCCTTGTTTTTAGGAAATACACAGTGAAATATTTAGGGGTAAAAGGGCATCATGTCAGCAAAAATGAGTATGTTATATAGAGAAAATTGGTAAGCTGTTAACATTTGGGGAATCTGGGTGAAGAGTATATGGAGATTCTTTGTACTAGTCCTACAACTTTCCTGTATGCCTAAAATTATGTCAAAATACATGTTTAAATTATTCAACAAAAGAGGAATTTTACTGTAAGACACTAGAAAAATTATTTATATCTGTCCTTCCTGGGGGACTTTATAAATCTCTCTTTCCCTTCTTAGTCTTGTTGGCGAAGAATAAAAAGCTGCTCCCTGGGTCACCGTCTGACAAGAGCACAAGGCTGTTAAAACAGCCTATTCTGTTTCTGATCTAGGCCACTTTTTTCTCTTTGGGCATTTAGTGCTCCTTTTGTTCTCAGGGATGTTGTGGCTTTAATGTCTTCCTCGGTGCATGTGTTAGAATGATATAACTTCAGTAAAGTTGTTTTTCTAACTGGAAGTTGAGTGTCTCAGAAGACAGAGACATATGGTTGCCATGGTTGTAGCTTGGATACCTGAATTCCAAGGCTTAACTTCAGTCTCCTGGGTTGCTGAGATGAGCTTATACCAGCCACCACACTTGGCTTCCTGATGCTTTTAATGTCTATTGGATAGTGCTGGGCATGCAAATTCCTAGAACAAAAATGGAATCCAAGGTGGAATAGGATCCCTCCATTTCCCACAGTTCCCCGTTGGCAAGGATGTCTAAGTGCCCACTGGTCGTCTTTATTAGGATATTGGCCAGGTATCTAAAATTGAATTCCTGATATTGAACCCATTTTTCCTGAATTCCCATTGGTCTCATTATCCATTTGGTTGCTCAAACTACAAATATAGGAGGTAGCCCGGATTCTTCTTTCTGATTCTCTAGTTCCTATCCATTGAAACTCCTTAAATTTCTGATCTCTACCTGCCTTTCAGTCACTACGATTACTATTACTGCCATAATTCAGATCTTCATCTTTGGCCTGTGCTTGTTTGTTTGTTTTCTTCCAGAAAATACCTGTCTGATCTTTCTGTTGTCAGGCGTCCTCACTCGCACCCCAACCTGAATTCATTATCTACACAGTCTCTTGAAATGATCTATTAAAATAGCAAGATTCAAGCTCCTGAGCTTGTATTACAAAGTGCTTATAATCTAGCAACTGCTTGCCTCTCCATCTCTTCTTGTTCCTCATCACTTTATATCACCTTTGCCCTGCAACAACAACAGATTTCTTAGAGTTCCGGGATATACCAAGTTGTCGCTCTCTCTTTCCTTGGTTAGCTGAGGAACTTGCTGATCTATGGAATCCCTATTGCTACAAATACTCAAGGGTACCAGATAGTATACAACGGACAACAACACAGGTTAAATACATAGCTTAGCTCACAAGAAAAATAGGAAATCTCAAGATGCCAGAAAGGAAAATGTACCTCAAAGTCACAGCAATAAACATATTATAAATCAGTTTTATGGCCTTTGGGGAAGGGGGTATGATTATATTGGATCCTCTTGGGTAGAGACACTTGAGTTTTAATGTGCATTCAGGAACAGACAATGAACCCTTGGACTTTTAGGATATGGAAAGTTGCATACCCCTGCATAAAACCAAAATCTTTGAAGTGCTACACATACAGAGAAAGAGGATCTAGGGAAACTTCCTGCTGGCTCAGAAAGACTGTAAGAAATGGTGTATTCTTGAAGAAAATAAGGTCACAGATTTAGAATTTAAAAAGTAAGACTTTCTATTATAAGGACTGTTACTAGAAGAAAGACAGAGCTTTGCCGGCCAGAAGCTGAGGAGCACCATACTCTGGTTCCTTCATATATCAAAATAATAGGCCATTTGTTATACACAAATACAACTGAAGACACCCCTACAGCCTAAGAATTTCCTTGTGGTCAGCAGGGGAGGGATGAACCTGTGATGCTCAGGGAGAGGACTTGAGACTTCGCCACATACATGTGGAAAGGGGTAGCTAAAGTTTATTCTAAGTTAGCAGTTTCAAAAAGGTAATTTAGCAAAGGGGCTGATAATATACATTTGAAAGAGATTATATTGTTTGTCCAGTAAAACCTTCCATTATGTATTGGCGTGCAGCACTGTTTTATTACAGTGAGATATTTCTTTAACAGTATTTGCTTGGGACTCAGGGTGAAAAAAATTCTCCTATGAAAAAGTGAGATTCTATTCTATTTTATTGTATCATAACAAACCACTCTAAAACTTTGTGACTTACAACAGTCATTTATTTTACTCACAAAGTTTCAAATTTGACAGGGCTCAACAGAGACTGCTCATCTCCATGTGGCACTGGTATGGCTCAACTAAAGCAGGAGGATTCACTTTTAAGATGGTTCACTCACATGGCTGGCATGTTGCTGCTGGTTGTCAGCCAGGAGCTTGACCAGGGCCTCACCTCCTCTCCACACTGGCCTCTCTATGGGCTGATTAGACATCCCAACAGCATTTGGCTTAGTTTCAAGAACGAGCATCCTAAAGGAACAAGGAGGATGGGTATAACATTTTTGTAACTTAGCCTTTGGAGTCACAGTGTCAATTCTACTGTATTATTTCCAGAATCCATATAAGATTGCCGTATAAGATTACCACAAAGAAAATAATACCTAGTGATGAACTCGCAAACAAAAGTTATAAATTTGTGCATATTACCCGCCATAAGTAAAAGAAAACAAGAGAATTAGCACCTCAGGAACCTGAGATATAAGAAAATATGAAAGGGGATATAAAATAAGTGTTTAAAATTATTAAAGATTAAATGATTGAAGAGAAAATAAGGAAGATAAATCAAAAAATAAAGAAAAAATGCTATGAGAAAGGCTCAAGTTCAGCATCATCTCTGGGAGGTGTTTCCTGTACTCTGTGATAACCTGTGCGAACCGCTGTGGTGGCACTTAACACACTTTGTTAACATTTTATGCCTAGGGCCCCCTCCCCCTCAGCCCCTAACCAGTCTAGGTCCTTGGTTTGGATTTTGCACTTGTCGCACTGTAAGCAAGTTATTCAAGTCTTCTAGACATCAGGCTTCTTATCTCTAAGTCAAAAAAATGTCTCTCTGTCACGGTTGTTATGAAAATTGCATGAGATAATGTATATTCCTAGCATTTGCTTGCATCAGAATAGGAACTCAACAGATATTAGGTCCTTTCCCTTCTTGTTAGACTCTGACAAATTGTTTAATTTGTAAATAGTTCCTTAAGGAACTGGATCTAAAGTATCATAAACCCTGAGATGCTTTAAGACCCAGCTGAGGTTTTTTGGTCCTGGAGTCATCTGTCTTTCTTCATTCTTACTAATTCTTACTAATGGATAGTTACCATTCTTATTTTCCACAGGAGGATTTTCACTCTGAAATAACCTAAATCAACATGCCAGGGAGCATTTAACATTTACTTTGAGAAAAGAACTAGAATAATTATTTAGTAGATTATAAAGGAAACTGTCAGTTAAAATAAATGAAAATATAGGAAAATGTAACCTGTCGATAATATCTTTGCCACTTCAGACTGTCTTTGAATCTTGCTATATTTAGTTTAATCTTAGACTTTTTCTTCACCTTAATGTGGGAGTTAGAAAGAAAATCTAGAATATTCTATTTCCTTTTCCATTATACTTGAATTTTGGGTACCTCAATCCTTTGGTAAAAAGAAGTTGGTCCATTTATTCCAAGTTGAATAATAGTGGTAACTTATAAATAGACCTTTCTTAATGATGTTTTACAAAGAAATCTCATATGCTTTTCTTTGGCTTCTGGTAGTTGACATTTTCTTAAAGAACTTATTACATCTATATTTAAAGAGGTAAAAAGGAGGATTGTAAACTGGAAACCGGAGGCTCAGAGGTGTCCAGATTTTTTTAGCATCATAAAGAACTATCTTGCCTTTTGCCTCTTGAGAGGATGTGATAAAATACATTATTTTAGAGTTGTTATCTGTAGGAATTGATGTTTGTTAAATGGGAAAGAACAGAAATGATACTTGAATACCCAGCATTGTAACTGGAGAGGGAGAAATTGAAATTTCATTCTTTGATATGCACTTCTTTATCTTTGAAATACACTCTAGTTATGCTTAGATGGTAGGCCTAAAATTAACATCGTAAATCACACATCGTCTGTCTTTGGAGATTCTCTAATTTTGCAGATGTTATTAAATATAAAGTTCCCAATGGAAACTACAGATCAACACCTTTGTTTTGCTGATGAAATTCTAAGTGGTAGTGTATTCAGATCTTTGTATGGTCTTGTTTTCTTGAAGTTGAGATCACTTTTGAAGGTGATCTCTTGTAAAAGATCCAATGAAGAGGAGTTGCTGATGCTTTTACTGAAACACATCCCACTAACTTCTGGTGAATATTCCCTTACTTACTCCAGACCTTGTCAGTAATTTGTACTAAAAATATTTGGACCTCAGGATGATGGTTCTGTAAAGTTTTAGCGAACCTGCCACAACTCCAGCATCGTTCAGAGCGAACTGTAACCACAGCACATGAGGTGATGACCTCAAAGGTCTCTCTTGCTCCTTCATTACTCCACCTCTTTAGTGGCTCCACAACTTGGAAGTTCAAAGTTGTGCTTTATTTTTCACAGTTGAGAAAACTATTTCTCATTGTTAAAGGTCTTTTGAGATTCTCTCTGTACTTTAAAATTGCTTATTAGTAACACTAAGTTCTTTAAATCACTTAAGAGGAATAAATTTTAAGTAATATGTTTTCTAGAATTATGTGTGCTCTTTTCTAATGGTTCCTTTTCCTTAGCCTAAAAATATCTACAAAAGTAATTGTCAGCTTTATCATGGGTCAAACAAAGAAACGCATAATACATATTTATTTCAGCACTAAATAAGATAAATTTCCCTATAATTCCATCATGAAAATATAAGACATTTTTTTCTGAGCAGCCTTCCAATATTTTTCTTTTCCAAATTTATTCATATTCATACATGTTTCATATAGGTGTGGCCACAGTGTGTATGTGGTTCTGTCCTACTTTTCATTTAGGCTAAATGTATACATTTTTCATATCACGGTATCATATTTTTTTTAATGACTGTCTAACATTCTCTTTAACAGAATGTTAAACAGTCATTAAATGTATACATTTAATGACATTCCTAAATGTATACATTTTTCATAACACGGTATCATATTTTTTTTAATGACCGTCTAACATTCTGTCTAGTTCAATCTAACCATTTCCTTTTTATTCGACCTTTTATTTCCAGATTTTCAATTATAAATAATCTTATAGATAGTAGTCCTGTTGCCATGCAGTTGTGTTGTGTGTGTATATGTACTCTAAATTTATCTGATGTGAAAACAAGAAATAAAGAAACACTCTCCAACACATTGTGGTATATTAATAAAGTACAGTACCATAAAATTTGCCTGATTTTCTTAAAGAGAAAGTTGAACCTGAACAGCAAATTGAATGCCTGAAGAACATGTAAAAGCTGAATCTGAAAGATATTTGATTAATTATTTTAATGTCATAAGAAGTATATATTCTTTTTATCTCAAAGAATACCATTCCCTTGGTAGAATATGTTTATTCCTGTGTAAGAGAGGTCTCTGAATGTATTGGCAATGATTTACTCTGTGGCACTCTCCATTTAATGAAGTGGAAAGAACACCAATGGAGCCTGAGTTCTTGGTTAAGTCAGTTTAACTCTCTGGTTCTCAGATTCAGTGAAGACTTAGGGGAGGTTATTTCCAGACTATTTCTTAAAATCTTCACAAAACCCTATGAGTAGACTTTCTCCTGATTTTACTAATAAAGATATTGAAGCGCGTAGAAGTTAGGTGATTTGTGCTGAACCATCCACGTAGTAAGTGGTCAAGCTGATGTCAAACCCAGATTGCATGATTTAAAATCCAGTGTCCTATTTGTATTCCACCACTGCCTTTGGTATCTGAGACATAAAATGGATTAGATATTTTCTAAGCCGAAGTACTTTCCTGTTTTAACATTCTGTTGTGTTTCTGGAAGAGCAATCTCATAAAAATAAAGATAAGCACTAGACACTGAAAAGGAAATTTTGTTCAAGCAACAAGTAAATTGTTAAGAACAAATGGTAAAGGAAGCCATACAAAACCATACAAAAGATATAGTGAAAGTTTCTAAACTTATTAAAGAGGATGTGTAGGTGTACAGGTGTAAAGAGGAATAAAACATAATTTTTCCCTTCAGTTTGGTTTATAATCTAATGGAACTGACAGACTTAGCCATATGACACAAATAGGCTGACAGATGTTGAATTGAGAGAGGAAAATTTTTGGATTGAAATGAGTTTAGAACTACTGGGCTACCAGGTTCTGTCTTGAAAACAGAGTGCTGAGAGTACAGGCCATTTCTGACTGATAATTTATTTAGATCTTTTTAAATTTCTCTCACTTCTTTTTTGTTTATTCCTGCATATTCTTTTTGATGGTATTATGAGTGTAATTGTTTTATAAATTTTATTTTTATCTTATTTTTTTTTTTGCTAGTACATAGAAATACAATTGATTTTGTGTGTTAATTCTATATCCTTGAAACCTTGCTAAACTCATATTCTAGTATTTTTATTACAGACGCCTTAGGATTTTCTATGTACATTATCATCTTCAAGTAAAAACAATTTTCTTCTTCCCTTCCAATTTTGAATGCCTTTAATTTTTTATTGCACCAGCTGGAAACTTCAGTACAATGTTGAATAGAAATAGCAAGAACTGTCATTCTTACCCTTTTTCCTAGTCTTAGGAAGAATTCAATTTTTAATCATTTTATGATGTTAGCTGTAGGCTTTTCATAGATGTCTTTTATTATGTTGAGTATATTCTCTTTGTTTCTTATAGTGAGAGCTTTATATATGGGTGTTGGAATTTTATCATAAATGCTTTTTCTGTATCTGTTGAATTGATCATGTGTTGTTTGTCTTTATTCTACTAATGTGTTATATTACATTACTCAGTTTTTGAATGTTAAACTAACTTTGTGTGCTTGGGATGAATCACACTTGGTAATCATCTATGAGCCTTTTTATATATTGTTACATTTATTTATTAATATTTTGTTGAGGATTTTGTATTTGTATTCATGAAGGATACTGATCTGTAGCTTTCTTGTGATGTCTTTGTCTGGCTTTGTTGTTAGGGTAGTACTAGCCCCATAGAATGAGTTAGGAATTTTCTCTTTGTTTTCTGAGAGACTTTGTGTAGGATTGGTATTTCTTTTTTAAATATTTGATAGATTTTGCCAACAAAGCCACCTGGGCCTGAGATTTTCTTTGTGAGAAGGTTTTTAATTAATATTTCAATTTGTTTACTTGTTATAGGTCTATTCAAATTTTCTATTTCTTCTCGAGTCAATTGTGGAAATTTGTTTCTAAGAATTTGTCCATTAATTCTAAGTTGTCTAATTTATTGGTATAAAGTTATTCATAATATTTTCTTATAGCCTTTTTAATTCTTGTAGGGTCAGTGGTGAGGTCTCTTCTTTTGTTTCTGAATTAGGTAATTTGTGTATTCTCTCCTATTCTCTTAATTAGTCTAGCTAATCAAGGGTGTGTCAATTTTATTGATCTTTTCAAATAGCCACTTTGTGGTTTCATTGATTCTTTTCTCTATTTTTTTTCTGTTTTCTATTTCATTGATATTTAGTTTAAACTTTATTATTTACTCCTTTTCTGCCTATTTGGGGTTTAGTTTGCTCTTCTTGTCTAGTTTCTTAAGGTAGAAGCTTAGATAACTGATTTGAGACTTTTCTGATTGCAAGCTAGAAATTTCTCTCTAAGCTCTTCTTTAGTTGCAGCCTATAAATTTTGATATACTGTGTTTTCATTTTCAAAATTTTTTTTAAATTTCTTTATGATTTCCTCTTTGACTCTTAGGTTGATTTCTAAATATATGAGTTTTTCCAGATATCTTTATACTTAAAATCTTTAACTTAATTCTGTTGTTGTCAGAGAACGTACTTTTAATGATTTAGTCTGCTTAAGTTTTTGAGACTTGTTTTGTGGTCTAACATATGGAGAATGTTCCCCGTGTACTTAAAATGAATGTGTATTCTGCATTCATTGTGTGGAGTACCCTGTAAATGTCAATTACATCATGTTAATTGTTAAACTCTATATATCCTTATTGATTTTCTGTGTGGTTGTTCTATCAGTTATTGAAAGTGGAGTATTGAAATCTCCAACTTTTATTACTGAATTGCCTATTTCTCCTTTCTGTTTTTCTTTCATTTGAGGTCTCTATTTTTAGCATGTATATATTTATAATTGCTATATTTTTTATGATTATTAAGTGTCCTTCATTGTTTCCTGTAACATTTCTTGTCTTAAAGTCTATTTTGTCTGATATTAACATAGCCATTCCAACTCTCTTATGGTTACTATTTGCATGGCATATCATTTTCTCTCATTACTTTTAACCTTTTTATATCTTTGTGTCTAAGGTGTATCTTTTGGATACAGTGTATATTTGGTTCTTACTTTTTAATCTAATTTGACTATCCTTGACTTTTGAGTAAGTTATGTAGTCCACTCATATCTGATTTAATTATTATGTCAATAAGAATGGATTTAAATATGGCATTTCACTATTTTATGTTTATCTCCTGTGGTTTTGGTCCCTCTGTTTCTCCTGTACTTCCCTTCTTTTATGTTAAATAAATATATCTTGGTATACCATTTAATTTGTCTGTTGTGTTTAAGTTATTTTGTGTTATCTTCTTAGTGGTTGTTCTTGGGATTATAAAATGCATCTTAATTTATCACATTCTACTTCAGAATAATACTAACTTTAATTCCAGCAAAATATAGAAACTTGCTCCAATTTATCTCCATTTCCCCTTTGTTTGAGTTATTGTTGTTATATATATTATATCTGTATGTATTATAAACCCCTCAGTATAGTTTGTAATTTTTGTTTTATGAAATCTTATATCATTTATAAATTTAAGAGAAGAAATGAGGAAAAATATATACAGAGTATTGTACATTTACCCACATATTCACCATTTCTATGCTCTTTGTTTCTTCACTTGTATTCAGATTACTGTCTGATGTCACTTCCATTCAGTCTGGAGGACTTCCCTTAGAATTTTTTGTAAGGCAAGTCTGACAACAACAAATTTTCTTCATCTTTTGTTTATCTCAGAAAGTCTTTATTTCACTGTTATTTTTAAGGAATAGTTTTATAAGATATGGAATTGTTAGTTGCCAAGCCTCTTTCCACCTTTACTTTAAAATATATATGATTCCACTGACTTCTGGCCTCCATCATTTCAGGCGTGAAATCAGCCATTAATTGTATTATAGTTCTCTTTTATATGATGAGTCATTTTTCTCTTACTATTTTCAATATTTTCTCTTTGTCCTTCAACATTTCATCTATGATGTGTCTAGGTATTTTGTGTTTGTCCTATGTGTGGTTTCATTAAGTAGCTTGAGCTCTATAAATTAATGTTTTTCATCGAATTTAGAAAATTTTTGACCAGTATTTCTTCAAATATTTTTTTCGTTCTTTTCTTCCTTTTCCTTACCTTCTGAAACTCTTATTACACATGTATTAGCACACTTGATGTTGTCTTATAGGTCTCTGAGGCTCATAGTGTTCCTCCATGAACTTTAATAGTTTTCATAAAGTATATGCCTTTGAATTCCAGAGTGTTAAAATTATTGCTTTTGACTGTTTTTTCCAGTTTTATAGTTACTTTTTGAAAGGAGATTTGTCAAACATCTCACTCAATCCTGATGTAGTCAAAAGTCTTTATACATCTAAAAGCACTAGTAATTTGGTTGTGTTATATGTGTGATCCTACCTTTTATGTTGATTTATTTATAAATAATATTTTATTGCTTAGTCTTTTGGTAGGAGGGATTAACCTCTGTTGTGTAGAAATGTAGATGATTTGTTACTCACATGAAAAATACTTTAGAGCAAAGACATTTGTAGGGTCAAGTAGAAAATGTCAACCCTAAAACTTTTCCTTGAAGCACAAATTTGTAAGTGAAATGGGTCAGAGAGCATTATTTCAGAGCTCTTTCCTCTTTAGTTTGTGGCAGCATGTTGCCTGTTATAACAAAAGATTCCTTGGGTAAATTAATCCTGTACCTGTGTGAAATGTCCACAATATGTACTTAAAATGCAGGATGCTCATTTATTTTTTTATAAATTTAGAAATTTATTAACATATGTATGGTGTTTACCTTTGATATGTAGAATTACTCAAGAAATAGCAGAGGAATCGGAAGTTATTTGTAATAGGTTTAATATCATTTGTCAAACTGGTGTGTTTATTTTTTTAAATGAAAAGTATTAAAATGTGAAGCACCATTTTGTTAAAATTCTAATTTTTCACAGTGAAAGTTTTACAAATAGGATTTGGGTATTTATCATGTGTCATGAATATTGTAATATATGTAAATTATAGCATTAAATGCAAAATAGTTTGGCATTGCTATTTTCTGCAACTAAAAATAAATTCTTTCATCTAAATCAGATTTCTCTGTATCTAACATTTGAAATTAAATTTTCATTTACCATAAAATGCTATTCTTTGTTAAAGGAAATACTGCCCAGTTATGTAAATTCAGATTTTGCAGATTATGTCCAAATTTCTAATGTTAGAGACATCACTATACATAGAGTCAAACAAAACAATGTTAAAAGAACTTTTCAGCCTGTAGGCAACCCTTTGCAAAAACACAGACCTCTTTCTTCTTTCACAATGTTGAAGAAACAAGTTTGTTAAGCATGAAAAAGGGAGACCACTTGGTAACTTTTCAAGTGAAGGCAAAACCAAAATAAGCGTCTACAGTAATGCCACCCTGAACAAGCCCAATCCCATCTGATCTCGGAAGCTAAGCAGGATCGAGCCCAGTTAGTACTTGGATGGGAGACCACCTAGGAAGACCAGGTGCTGTAGGCATAAAAAAATAAAAAAATAAGGGATCGTAAGCTGACAAGGTCCTTGTAATCTATGAGGTCAACCAAGGGTTACTTCATCTAAAATAAATAAATAAATAATAATAATAATAATAAGCAACACTCTCCTCTTGATAATTATATTTTAAATCCATTAATTATTCAGACTTTTCTTTTAATGCACAGCCTATAGCTTCCTAGAAGCAGAGGGGGGCACTAAATGGCAGGCCTTTCTCATGGACTATGCCTCTACTGGGCCTAATTATTTTAAAATTTGATCCTGAGCCAACTCATGTTTGGTTAGTGATTCTGAAACATTCTTTTCCATCTTTCTCTCTTAGTGGTCTTCTTGTAGAGTACTTTCATATGCCCTGTGCCCCAGACTTTTAATGAGGTTCCACCATTACCAAATGATTGTTCAGTTTTATACTTCTGCGGGTGAGAAGGCTAGAGAAGAGAGCAACAGAAGAAGATGCACTTGACAGAGGAGGTCAGTTCTTTCTCTTCATAATTATATAGACCTAACATTTGCTTACCACCTCAATTATTTGATTCCTGACCTAACATTTTAGAAATCTCCAGTATAATAAACCTTCAGTATTTTTGAGATCTTTGGAAGATGTGAAACTTGAGAATAGTTTTATCACAATTTTTTCCCACAAAATTAATATACAGGGAACAAAACCACATTGTTTCAATGCTCCTAGACCATTAGATAGGTTATATATGAACTAAATGGCTTGCTCCTGGACATCAGCCTGCAATTCTACTTGATTGAAATTTGTGCATTAGGAAAATGACAGGTTATTATATTTTTTAGAGTAGGAAAGGAAGTGCTAAGGGTTTCTTGGAGAGGGGAGTGGAACCATTTCTAATTTGAGAAACCTTAATGTAATGAAAGTTAGCCTATCTCTCATTAGGAATATGGACCTATTCAGATTTCTTTGGACTTTTTGGCAGTTAGTAACAGAAAACCATAGAATCAAAACCCAAGCCACACTTTGATATTGAATTTGTGATTTTCTTCCTTTACTTAATACCCTCGTGCTTGATGCCTTAGAACTGAAGCTTTCTTTCAAAGAATACTAAAAGCTTCAGATTTGCTCTGCTTCTAGGTGATGTTTAGTATGTATCATTAGCTTAAAAAGCAATATAAGGTATATTAGTCTGTCTTATCTAGTGTTTCTCAACCAGGGATGACTTTGCCCTGCCCAGAAGACATGTGACAATGTCTGGAGACATTTTTGATTATTACAACTGGGGAATGCTACTGGCATCTAGTGGGTAGAGGTTAGGGATCCTACCAAATAGCCTGCAATACTCAACCTCTTATAACAAGAATTATCCAGCTCAAAATGCCAACAGTGTTGAAGTTGAGAAATCCTGATCTTATCAAATTATTTTTTTATTTTTAATTTATTTTAATTAGTTTCAAGTATACAGTACATTGGTTAGACATCTATATAGTTCGTAAAACGGTCACCCCCATTGCTCCTTCCCTCCCCTGACCCTCTACCTAGCCAACATATTCATTCTAATTGCATTCCCTATGCTGTGTTCCCCATCCCTATGCCCATCTATCACCTACTAATTTGTACTTCTTTAACCCTTCACCCCATTCTCCCAGCCCCCAAACTCCCCTCCCCTCTGTCCATCACCAAATTGCCCACTGTATTTGTGAGTCTGTTTTTGATTAGTTTGTTCTTTTTATTCCTTAGATGCCACATATAAATGAAATTATATAGTGTTTATCTTTCTCTGTCTGACTTAAATACCTTCTGGGTCCATCAAAGCAATATATTTTTCCATCCCCTTCCTTTTAGTCTTTATCTTTTAATCTGAAGGATTCTCTTATAGGCAAGATGTAGGAGTCTGGTTTTCCTTTCCATTCATCCACTCTTTTAGTTGGAGCACTTAATTCTTTTCCATTTGAGGTACTTATTAATAGGAATGTAGTTGTTAGCATTCTTTATTCCTGTTTTTGATACATGTTTTTTCTTCTTAAAGAAGTCCTTCCAACATTTCCTGTAATACGGGCTTGGTGGTGACAAATTCCTTTAGCTTATTTTTGTTTGGGAAGCTCTTTATCTATCCTTCAACTCTAAATGATAGCTTTGCTGGATAAATTATTCTTAGTTGTAGATCTTGGGTCTTCATCCTGTTGAATATTTTTTGCCAAGCCCTTCTGTCCTGCATAGTTTCTTTTGAGAAATCAGCTGCCAGTCTTATGGGTGTTTCCTTATAAGTAACTATCTGTTTTTCTCTTGCTGCTTTTAATATTCTTTCTTTGTATTTAACCTTTGGCATTTTAATTATGCTGTGTCTTTGTGTGGGCCTCTTTGGATCCCTGATTTTTGGAATTCTCTGAGCTTCCTGGGGTTTTATGTCCATTTCCTTCACCAGGTTAGGGAATTTTTCCATCATTATTTCTTCAAACAGCTGTTCAACATCTTGATTTTCTTCACTTACGCTGATCAGATGGCTATGTGGATCCTTACTAGTGTCCCATATGCTCCTTAAATTATTTTTATAGTCTTGGCATCTTATCTCTTGCCATTCTGATTGCATGTCCTTGGCTTTCCTGTCCTCTAGATAGGGCATTTGATCCTTTTCTTTATTCACTTTGTTTATTCCTTTGAAAAACTTATCTCAGACTTCTTATCTCAGACAATGTGTTCTTCACTTCAGACTGGTTCCCTTTTATAATTTCAATTTCCATTTACATATTTTATCTCTTTGTTGACATTCTCACTGAATTTAACCAAAAGTTCATTGAGCACTTTATAACCAGTGTTTTGAACTCTGCATCTGTTAGTTTACTTGACTCCATTATATCTGGATCTCTGTTCTGTTCTCGCATATGGTTTCTGTTTCTTTGTCTTTCCATTTTGGCTCCCTTTCCGTGTCTCTTTCTATGTACTAAGCAAAGCTCCTAAGTCTCCTGGTCTTATTAGTGTGGATTTGTGAAATAGGTATTTAGTGTCACAGTCCTGAGAGGGGCTCAGCTACAGGCCAAATTTAGATCAAGCCTCTGCCCCTCCAGGGCCACCTGTTAAGATTCAGCAAGCAATCCACAGATGCTTATAGTTGCCTCAAAAGGCCACACCAGAAACCGAAGCCAGCTGCCTCCAGTGTGAGTCTAGGCACTGCTCAACAAGGAGCACTTGACTTGCTGAGGATAAACCTGGATGTGGCTTGGGTGGGGCTGTGAGTTGGGGAGGTGGAGTGTCAGGGAATCTTCTGGGCAGAGGGACCTCTGTTAACCAGTCTGATGATCTCACAGCAATGGCGGTGCTGTGTCCACGCACTGGAAGAGGGGAGGGCTCAACTGAGAACAATGCATACTGCCGGCACTTCTGTAGAGAGCGAGTCTCGATTTGGCCCTCACTCTGACAATGTCTCCTTGTAAGTCCGTGGCGCCCCTGTGCGCAGCCTAATTGGCACTGGTGCTCAAAGCGAGCAGGTCGGTCACCGGGAAAATCTGCTCACGGACACGACCCCTTTAAGAGGCGTCTGCCGCATCCTCCATCTCAGTCAGCTGCTCGAGACCAGGTAGCCCCGCGACCTTGCCTGGTCCTACCTTCTGCCGTTGCAGGGTACTTTCTTGGTTTTCTCCTTAGTTGTATGGCTTGTTCATCTAGATTCCAGGCGATTTTTCCTTGCTGCTGCTCCTTGTTTTCATCACAACTTTGATTTGGTCGCCAGAGGGATGAACAGAGCCTCTATCATCTACGCCATTTTAGTTCTTTATGTCTCAAATTATTTTTATTAAAATATCACCATATTTTTAAGAATCATGATTCTGTCTTTGGCTTCCTCATCAATCTCATTTTTCACTACTTCATTTCTACAGTGGCTTTTACAAGGTATTTACGGATGTATATCATGCTACACCATCTCTGTAGAGTGGCACAAAAAACAGTAATCACTTGATAGTTCTAGAATAAATGGAAATAATGTCAATATCAGAACATATATAAGTGAATAAACGAAATGATTTTTTTTGAAAACTAGATGCAGATAAATATAACGGTTTGAAATAATATCAACAACAATTAATACATTGAATTTTCACATCTTTGGATGATAGATACTATGATACTATAAAATAAGTATAATAGTATTTTGACAATTTATGTGGTCAAATATTGCTATTATGTTTACCTTAGGCAAATTACTTAGCCTCATTGTACCTTATTTTCTCATTGTGTAGAAAACTATTGAAATAGATTATCTGTGCTGCGGTTCCAGTTCTAACATTCTAAATATTTTTTAGTAAGATGTACAGAGTTCTGATAAATGTTCAAATATTTAATTTACTAATCAGTATTTATAGATGAGACAGTGAAAATTATCAGAAGATAATTGTCGCTCATGTTTTTCAAAATAAGTAGTATAAAGTGTAGTGAAATGCACTGAATTTAAAGTAGGTTGGTGTGTGTGATTCTCTCCCCCACTTTTAAAATTTGGTCGTGCATGTTTGTTTTATTATGTGTTTAAGTTTGAGTAAAAATTTAGTTTTTAGTAAATAAAGCTTGTTTGGTCTTGTTAGGTCAAGACAAAGGGCCATTCATCATTTTTTTACATTCAAATGAGGTTTAATATGAAGGTCTTTGTTTTGGGACTTACGAAATATTATATATGAACTTCAGTATCCTCTGTGGTCAGGACCATAGAAAAATATTTTTGTATTAAATTAGATTCTGGAAAGCTCGGCGTTCCTTTCACATGCTAATAGATGGAATTTAAATTTGTATTTATTTTTAATCAGTACTAAAATAAATTTGGGTAGCAGCGCTTATAATAGTTAATAGCCTGTATAAGTGGGTCCCAAGACACCTGTTCCTTTATTGTTAATGAAGCCCTATTTGATGTGCAGGGAGACTGGAGATCCTGTTGATTCTCTGTCCTAGCACGTCTTCCTGTCTCCTGTGTGCATATTTAAATAACATTAAGAAATGTTGTTTCCTCTTGTTTTCTGTCATTTCTAGAATTCTGCCAGACACACTTATTCTCTTTAATAGGTTGTTTCTTCCCAAATGCATTAGGGTGATATTTTTTTCCTGTTTTGTGTGTTTTGAATTCTTTTTAGGATTAAACCTCAATTATGTTATGAGGATTTGATGTAAAATTATGATGAGTTAATAGCACCAGACACACAAATAGCCAAATAAAGTTTCTCAGGGAAAGAATAAATGACTTGTGGGAATTTTAGTAGCTTGTGGAAATATAAGAAAACAAACAAAACTGTACAAGTGAATTCCAAGGCCCACGAACCATCAAGGCTCATCTTCTGAGATTCCTCAACTGTACACTCTTCTCCCTATTCTCTTGCTGACGATTTGGAGAGTTTGTAATAATTTTATTTTTAGTTGCTATATCATATCAAGCAAAAAAGCATTGGTCTTCTTGCAAATAATTTGAAAGAAGAAAACCACATACATAAAAAATTATCACAATCTACTAGACGTTTGCATTTTTCCACATGGTAGAATTTTGCGATGAATGTGTTGCTTAAAATAACATTTGTGATCTATGGCATTCATTTCTAGAGGACAGTATATTAGCAGATTTTTAAAAATTATTTTTATATGTATGCTACAGAAGGTAAACAATGTCCTTACCTCTGTGGCTTTTCTTTCTCCAAACACCTGAATTTTCACTACTGTTGGTGATAGTTTAAAGGTCATTCATGAAAAAGAGAATATATCTGGGAAGTAATAAGTGAGAATTACCCTGCTGATCCTTTAAGTCAGTTCTTCAGAATATCTGGTAAGTACATTGGGAACCCAGAAAGTATTTATTTTGGTAACCAGCTCAAACATTGAGTACCTCCCAAATAGAGTGAAAATAAATTTACTATTCACACATCTTCCTGATAATGATAATCTTTGTAAGAGATAAACATTACTATTTGGAATAGTTAATAGGGAAAGTTTTTTTTTCACACCACAGTCTTGTATTGTGTTGATTGAACTTCTTTACAATAAAATTTACTACCAAATAATTCAGTTCAGCAATGCCTTTTCTTCAGTCTTATGCCTCCCTGTAATGAAAAGGAAATCTAACACTGAATTGTGTATCCTGCAAAGATGGCGATGTGAGATCTCTTTCTCATCAGGGGTAAAGATAAACATGAATCACAGTCTCTCTGGTGTTTTTTAACACTGGCTGCATATTAGAATTTCACCCCAGGAGTATTTTTAAAATACTCATGCCTGGACTCCATCCACCCCTGGTGATCCTGCCTAGATTGGCATATCCTGGAATGTGGGTTACTGTTATATTAAAGCTCTTCATGTGATTCTGTTTGTCATCAGGATTGAGAACCACTCAGAACTTAAGCTAAACTAGGGGCTATTGGTTGCTAGTTTCCCACACTGCAAGTGCTATAGAAGAAGACAAGCTGAAAACCCTTTGAAAATGGCTTCTGGTCATGTGATCACTCAGTAGTGATCATCTGCTAGAGGAGGCATATTTTGGGAGTGGATGAGCTTGGTGCCTTATTGCAGACTCTCCAGCCTCATATGAGAAAAAAGGTGCTTTCCTAGGTTTTCCAGATTTAAATAATTCCCTGAAATTGTTTTATGGCAGCATTTTTTGGTAGACTGTGGAGTTCACTGTAGCTCATCCAAGATATATAATTTTTAAAAATCTTCCTAGTTTTTAGTCAAATGTAAATTTAGGACAGACTACCAGTCTTAAAATGTTTTAACTGAATTTTTTTGTTTTGTTTTTTAATTAAACCATGACATACTTTACATCATCCAAATTCACTCCTTTCATAAATATGCATGCCCTTTTTCTGTATTCCCATCATGGATTGTCTGCACAATGCAAAATCTCACTTCCAGTGAACTTACTTTGATGTGAGAAGAATATAAAGAATTTATAAAAGATAAAAATCAGCAAGTTTAGGGATAGTTGCATGAGAGGGAGAATGTAGGACAGGTACCATTTACCAAAGTTGTTTTATAAGTGTAGTCAAAATGGCCATTAAGATAGTAAATACTGTCCCAAGTTCTTTTTAAGGTAAGCATTCCTCACCTGGCTTGGAAAATATGTCAAAACCTCCAAGGTAGGCCTATTCGTAAGGGTTGCCAATCCCTCTGCGGAGCCATGGCCTCATAGACAGCTCCTTCTAACTGCCTTCTGAAAGCTGGGGCGCTGCCTCAAGTGTGTTGATAATACATGCAGGAACTGGCTGTTCAAACTTTTACTGCCAAACTAATTACATTTATAATTTCTTGGCTTAATTTACTTTTCTAGCAAATATTACCTAGCAAGTCACCACAGTTAAACCAGTGGAATTCAGAGCACCTGCACTTCTGAAAGCCACTACTATGTACATGGAATGGAATCTGATTTTTAAACAACAATTTTGCCATTTGCTTTACAACCTACTATTTATTGTAAAGAAACTCTTTATGCTTCTTAATTTATCATTTGTTCTTAAAGAAAAAGGCCAAGGAATATATTTACAGACATGGTTCCACTTTTATTATTTTAATCCATTATTTTCTCCTGATCAGATTCATATTTGTGGTGATATGCCCTGCATGGCAAGTGCTGAGAAAACATTTGTACAAAGTCTTGCCAAGGAAGACTGTTGACTCTATGGAGTATAGTGATTTCACTGTTCAAGATCTTCATGTGTTTATTAAAAAGAAAAAAAAAACCAGATACTAGTTAATTATATATTTTAAATTACTAGATTTTGTGGTTAGCATATATAAATTCATTAAATAGTTCAAGTGTATTCAATACAGTGTTACAGCAGTTTTATTGATATACTGGCAAAGAAACAAACATGACCACTCTTTACCATCTGTTTATAATGCTATATAAAGAAGACCATGTTGGTTGCCATGGTAACTACATTTCCAAAACCACTGAGTGTTTGCTTAAATTCTCCAACCTTTTAAAGTCATAAGCTTTTTTCCTGAGAAAAAGAATAGAAAAATGCATTTAAAATTTTCCAGTGATTTTCTAAAAGCCATTTCTCTGTAAAATTCATTTATTATTTCTAGTCTGATATTTTACCTCAGGATTTCATGAATTAAAAAGAGGGGCTCTTAATTTGAGAATATTTGGCATTTTCAAGAAGTTCAGAGAAAATGTTAATGGTATCCTATTGAGGGGTGCCACCTATCTTTTCATAAGTAAAGGTTTTGCCTTTTCAGAAAAACTTTTTATTAATGTAACAATAAAAAGGAGTATAAAGAGGTAACAAATATAATAACATGGTATCTAGGGAGGAAAGGCAGTTAAAATGTAGTTTCAGTGGCTAACCATGTTTAATTATTGCTGTCATATTAGCTAATATGAGAAAAATTACAGCAAGGAAGTATTTGGCTGTAAACAGAATGATTCTGACTAAAAAACGTATGGCTACTAAAAAATACTTTATTGTAATAAGAGTAAAAATCAATTGATATTCCTGGGAATCCTGCCTAGGGAAGAAAGAAGTAAAATATATGTTTTACTGTTGTTTTTACTGTACATGAAAATTTAGAACTAATTTTTCCCAATCCTAAGTGGTAGTGTATATACATCCACATGTTTATACATACCTGTTGCCTACATAGATGCTCAAGAAGCTTTTGCTATATTCTTCAAAAACAATCTTTCAATGTCTTAAAAGTTAATATTTTTATACTGGGACAGGTAAAATAGGATTACATCTGTTCCAGCTTTCACTAAAGCCAAAATCATGGACTATGCATAACAGTAGTAATACTAATAATAGTAATAACTAATGCATATTGAACACATAGCAAGTGCCAGGGAGTATACTTAGCTTTTTGCATGCTAAATGTTTGTGTTTAGGCTTCATAGTACTCCTGTAAGGTATTGTATTCAGTACATTCTCTAAATTAGGGTTTCTCAACGTTGGCATGACTGACATGTTAGGCTGATAGTTCTTGGTTGTGGGAGACTATCGGGTGTGTTGTAGGATGTTCAGCAGCAACCCTGGCCCCTACTCTCCACTCGCCAATAGTATTGCTCCAAATTGTAACAACCGAAATTATCTCTAGACATTACCAGTCTGCTGGGAGCCTAAAATCACCCCCAGTTGTGAACCACTGCTCTAGATGAACCAGCAGTTTTATTTTTTTTCTGGTAGAAATAGTTTTTAAACCACCTCTTGGTTTTCACCTGCTGTCTCCCTCTTTCCACCATCATTTCTCATACCAGGTATTCTCCAATTTTGTTCAGTTATTGGTCTGATAACATAAGCAGAACCTTCTTTATTATGTATTGTTCCGTTATTGGTCTGATAACATAAGCAGAACCTACTATATTATGAAACTTTATTACCAAAGTTTCTTTACCACAAAGTCTTAGCTTATTAGCCCAATTCCCCTAAAATCTCACAAATATATGAAAATGTTTTTCTATCATCTGAAAGATTATTTCAAAAAGGTTTATCAATACATGGCTCTGTTAATGCTATTTGGTAGGAAATTACTGGATCTCACTATAGTTAACTAAAAACATTTTGGAAGAATGTAGATGTAGAGAATAATAGCTTTTTTGGAAAGAATGAGAATATAAGACCTTTTAGATATACTTAAATAATTGTGCATTTTAACTATAATTTTTAATAACTGTTTTATGTAGGCAATAGCTTGCACACTATTTATATTACATTTTGAGACTTGAATGGGGACCAGAATATATAGTAAAGATTGCCAGTACTGATATGTGTAATGGAGCACTTTTTAGCTATTAAATAATATGCTCTTGAGTCCCAATGCCTGGGTGAGATTCATGGCCCTACCACTTATTATGGCCCTCTCTCTTATTACTTAACTTCTTTGTGACTCAGTTTTCCTTCTGTAAAATTAGAATCAAAAATGGTACCTCACAACCTCGTGTGAGGTTTAAGTGAGTAAATAACATATAAAGTGCTAAGAGTAGTGCATGCAATAGATATTCGTTGTCATTTGGGTTTATTACTTTTACTTTTCTGGAATACGTGGCCAAGATTGAGTCTGTAGTGTCTTAATAAGCAATGTTTAGAACCTTGGACTATTTATTCTTTGTTCGTTGTGATATAGTAACCTTTGTACTGATGGAAACATTTCAGTTTAGAAATAGGAAGTAAACATTGTGCTACAGGTCAACACATTGAAATAAATGTAGACATTAATTTTTTTTATTTAGGTTATTGTAGAGTTTAAATACTACCAGCAATAACTTTTATTTTAGTTGATAATCCAGTGATTGTTTAAAGGCTCTTTAGCCTGGTACCAACAAGAAATAAAACCTAGTTTGTTTGTTTTGCTAAGTTCCATCTGCCTTTTCACATTGGAGTTATATCCTTGCCTCCACATTATTGGTCCCTGGGAACCAAAGAACTTCAAGAATAGCAATAACAACAACAAATTTTTTAAAGTAGCAGCTTTGGAATAAAATGGTCCTGGTTTTGAATTTTGACTTGCCTACTTACTTTTGACGTTGGACAAGAAACTAAGTTATCTATTAGCTTCAACTTTCTCATCTGTGAAATGGAGATAACTATAGTACCTACTTCATAGAGTTATTGAGCACATATAAAATGCATAGCCCACAGTATGTACTATAAAAATAGTAGCTTGCTCCCTACCCTCCCACTCTCATTGACCACCCCCTTACCCCAAAAAGAGTCAGTCAAAAGGATAGGCAAATAGATATCCATAAGTTGCCTTATTTGGGGAGAGGGGAGTATCTATGACTTATCTCATTACTTTTCTTATTTTTAATGAAATGAAAGCTATAATTTTCAGCCCATGCCCCAAAACTTTTCAAGAAGGAAAACTGTGGGGGAGGAATGGCATTTTCATGAACTAAAGCCTAATGGCTGCAGCATCTTCTACATTTCCCAGCACTTTATAGCTCTAGTACTATCCTTTACTCTCTTTTACCTTTACGAAGTGAATTATTTTAATATGAATTAGGACAAAAAACAGCTATTAGGATGGGAACAAAGAGTTTCTAAACATAAATTTCTTGCCTCATTTTAATGTGTTCTGAGAAATAAAAACATAGAATATAAATAAATTATTTCTTTTAACTCAGTAGACCTTCAATCAGCTATTTCCATGGAGAAATTCACATTCTGCCCAATTTCAGGGAAAGGACATGAAGTTTTCAGTAAAGAATGATGAAAAATGTGATCTCCTCCTTCCCTAAAAGTGAACTTCCCTATAATTTTGTGAACTATCTTAGAGGCTCCACTGTCACAGGCCACCAGAAGGGCACAGGGCCATACTCCACAAGCTGGGCCTATGAAGATCCTCATTGCAGTGTAAGACTCCTTGGCTGTCAGGTAGACCCTGGCTACTCCTGCAGTCTGAAGGTTTTTGTTGTTGTTTTTCAGTTGTGGTTTTTAACCTGGACAGCACTTTCACTGCAATGCAGATTTTTCTCAACCCCTGTGTGAATAGGCTGTTCAAGACTTCTCATGGCCCTGTGTTTAATGGACCACAAATCCTCTGGTTCTGTGCCGCCAGGGAATCTTGCTGAAATTGCCTGTAAGGAGATGGTTGCAGCCGACTGCTTGTGCAGCTCGCAGTACACCAGAAGTCTCGAACTGCTTAGGAGAAGTGAACTTTAAAATTTTTTTTACACCTCTTACCTACAAGGTACTTTCTAAGCCCTGATTCTATGCAATCATTGCTTTTTATTCTTTGTGTTATAATGCTACTGTGATCATTATCTAGGTTGAGTGAATTACCTAGGTGGGCTTTGGAGCAGACACTGAATTGAACTCCATTTATTGGCTATATAATTTGGGGCAGGTTACCTTTTTATTTCCTTCAACAAGTATTTATTGAATATTTGTGTGTGCCAGGCACTATTCTAAGTACTGGAGATACAACTGTGGACAAGTAAATATGCCGTAACATGCTTACATTCCAGTCCAGGAAGATAAATAATAACCAAAATAAATGAATGCAAATATGTAGTATATAAGTGATAATCATTGAGATGGAGAAAATAAACTAGCCCTGTGATCCTCAGTATCCTCATTAATAAAATGAGGAAAACTACCACCCCACAGTATGTCAGGTTAGATGAGCTGGCACCCGTGAAGGCTTGGGGATATACTAGGGTAGACGAGACAGTCAGCTTCCAGGTAGCTTGCTAGCAATTGGTAAATGACAGATTTCTTCCCAGTCCCTTTTGACCTGCTAGAGTAGAACAAATACTATTGTTCTCTGAAGATTAAATTGCCTAGCATAGCCTGTGTGTAATTTATTCCAAGTGTCTCTCTCTTTAGTGCCATCCTATTAATACCACGTAAATGAAACTTTTAAAAAATCGAATCATGTTTTTCCATTGACACACATAATTTGAGAGATGACACTTTCATAGTAATCTTTTGCCTTTACTACCTCTGTCGATGGCTATTTAAAATACCAATAAGGTCTTTATGTTATTTGGGTAGCAATATTTGTGAATATGAGAGCGGGCAGGTTTGAACTTAGGATCATGGGACCTTTTCTCTGGTCAAAGTTCTTTCTGTGGAAGAGTAACACAAGCAATTTGTATCCCGCTACCTGTCACTTCTAATTCCCTTCTGCTTTAGTCTTGTGTACCCTGATTTCAGTGTTGATTTGGGAAAAATAAATGAGATTTTCCTAAAAAATTTTTGATTTTTGAACCATCTTTTTGCAATAACGTAGTTTTAGGTTTTGATCATTTTTCTATTTGTTTTTTTAAAACTCATTTCTCTTGCTAAAATCCATGCTATATTTCACTTTGCTATTCCCCCATTCCAATTTGCCCTCGAAGTAATATCTGTTTGTCTACAAAATGTTTCATCATATTTTCCTAACTGGCTTATTTTACTGGCTTCTCCCATCTGCATTGTATCTTTTACATTTGGTTTTAGCCACTTAATAATATGTTATGTAAAAGCCGATCGAACCACCTTCTACCTTTTTGTCTTTTCCAACTTGTTCTGATCCAAATACTCTAAATTTTGCACAATTGAACCACCTTCATTAGCTAATAGGACTGATAGGTGAAATAATAAATATTCATTACTACATCGAGACATTGTTTTTGATAAAAATGTGCTCAAATACTAGCCAAGTAAAACTATAGAATTATAGAAGATTAATCTGAGAGCAGTTCTCTTGAATTTGAGTAGTTGTCTATTCAAATTGTAACTGCGAGTTGAGAAAAGCACTGAGCATTAAGAGAGCACTCATTCAAGTCTGGTTGATTTATCTCTGCACAGAAGGACTGTGGTAGTGGGAGGTGTAATTCACAGCACTTTAGTTCTCAGCCAGTGTCCCTGCTTGAGTGGTGGTGTGAGTCTCGTGTGTCTGTGTAGTGTAATGACGCCTGTATTCCAGCACTCAATTTTTCTACCCCTTTGCTTCAACACATGAACACTCCAATTATTGAGTTTTCTCTATTTGAAACTTATGGAGTAGGTCCTTTAATCTAGCATAATTCTTATATACAATAACTTTTCAATATAGCATTAAAATAAACCTCAGCATACTTTTTAGAACCTGTTGAGGCTTTTCTCCTGCGTGGCTGTCACTTTTAAAGAATCCACTATGATTTAGAAAAAAGGACTCAAGACTTCAGAGCTGGATGCTTGAATGTAGCAAATAGGCAACAGGAGAGATAAGGAAAGTTGGGAATGGTGTGTAATAGGTTTGTTTGGGTGAGATGTATAAGATGGAGAGTGCTGCTGTGCATCTCGAAGCTATTTATTCTCTTCCCTATTATTTTTTTGGTAGATCTATTCTATGTTCGTTACTCTGTTGGCTACTGGGCATCCAAAGATGATTCAGCTTCAGTGCTCCTAAGGTTCTCACAGACTTACGAGTGAATACCTGTGAACAAATAAATGGAAAAGCTGAAAGCATAGTGAGCCTGGGCTTTGCAGTCCAAATTATATCTAAATCTTGGCACTTCCATTACTACTTGACTAGTGTGACTAGTAACTAACTTTTCTAAGCCTTCTTAATAATTTTCTTCATCTATAAAGAAATTTACCAGTTACCTTGCATGGGTTTTGTGAGAAGTAAAGCACATGCCTGGCACTATAGTATGCTGTAGTTGTCTGTATTGTTGTTACCATTCTTATTATTCAGTGTTTTAGGTGCCAAACTCGGGGTTTATAATAAGGACCACAAAACCTATGGAAGGGGCAACTACTGGCGCTAGTTTCTGTACACTGCACTGTTAAAGTTCTCTGCCTCCATTGTGCATGTATGGTCATCCTTTTTTCTGGGTGTCTGTGGAGACCTTTTTTATTTGCTGTGATCATACTGTATTCCTTTATAGTTACTCATTCTTCCTCAGTCCCCTAAGTACAGGAATTCTCCAAGATTTCTTTTCTCTTCCCTTTCCTTCTTTTCTCTTTTATCTCTCCTCAAAAACTCATCCATCAATTCCTACTGTTTCAGCCATCACCTCTAATGAAGATGCTTCCCAAATCTATACCTACAGCCATTTCCAGGTGCCTGCTGGGCATCTCCATCTGGAAGTCCTTCTTGCATTCAAAATTAACATGTCCAAAACTGAACTCATTAATTTCCCATTAACTCTCCTTCTTTCCAATCCTTGCTAATGCTAGCATCATCACCTCCAGGAAACATGTTTGAATCTTAAATTCAGCCTTTACCTTTCTTTGCTTCCTGATGCCTTCTCGGTGTCTCCCTCATGCAGTCAGTTGGCCAGACTATCCTGTTCCACCTCTGTACTGTTGCCATCATTCAGCTTTTCTTTTCCATCCCTGCTGCCACTACCCTAATTTAGGCCCTCATTATCTCTCACCTGGACTATTGGAAGAAATTCTTCCTAACTCATCTTCCCTCTCTTTTTCATGGTACCCAACACATCACTGTCACAGTAACAGTATTGGGCCCAGAGTAACTTTTAGTCTTTAGCTCTAATCACATGACTCCCTTGCTGACAAACCATCCATGCCTTCAGATTGCCTGCAGAATAAAATCCTCATTGTAAACTTGACTTTAAGGCCCTTCGCTCTCTAGGTTTGTTTTTCTGGGCTTGTTCACCTTTACACATTGTCCAAATAGATAGCCCCACAATTCCTGAACCTGCTCCCTGTTCTTCCACTTTCTCATCACTGCACAGCCTATATCTTTCTCCTAAGATACCGTTCTTTCCATTCCAATAACCCCACCTCGCTTCTACCTCCATTCCCTGTTCAGGGAAATTTGACCCTCTTTTAAGACTCGGTCTGAATGCTACCTCTGATGTGAGGGGCACTTCTAACAAGAAGCAATTGACTTTCTTCCTGTGTATACTGACAGCCTTTTGTTATTCTACTATCTTTCCCTGTCTTATTCAATTTAACCATTTTTTGAACCTATTATTATAGCTCTTTTATTACAGCTCTTATTTCTTTGTATACCTCTTATGCTTAATACATATGTTTAAGAAATAGAACGTGAGAGGATATATGGAAATGTACCACAGCTGTGATTTGAAGATTTGAAATATTTTAGGATGAAGTTAAGGAAAAGAAATTAACTAATAGTTGTGGGAAGATATGATGATGTAGTGAGAACTGCAGTTAGCCATAGAAACCGTAATGTGAGAAGAGTATAAAAAACTGCATCACACAAAGTTTCACCTATTCGTTCAGTCCTTATTTCCATGAAATTGTATAGCTGTTAGAATATTTATGTTTACTGTTTATCTATTGTAGATCTAGAGGAGAATTTGGAGGAGCCAAGTGTTTTCCCTCCAAAATGCAATTTACAGATTTTTCAGGATGATATTATTTAAAATTAGTGATATATCTACTTGAGCTAGTTTTCCAAGACTACGTAGTTTCCAACAACTATTCAAATTGAATTGAAATATTATTTTAGATTTAGTCCATCTCTATTTTGTCTACTAAGCTACCCCATATTTCTCATTGATTACTGCAAAAGCCTCCTAACTGGTCTCCTCATACCCACTTGTTTTCCTCCTCCCCCTTCTACCCAAGTTGTTTTTCTACTGACAATAGAGGATATTTTTTCTTTTTTGGTTTATTTTTTAAAAATATCTGATTATGTCACTAGCTGCTTATTAAAATATTGCAGTGGCTTCTCATTGTTCTTTGGATAAAGAGTTAACCTCTTATCATGGCCCGTTTGACCTTTGTGATCCTGTCCCTGTCTGTTTCTAGCCTCATTTTGTACAGTGCTCTCAGCCTTGAATATGCTCGTTCTTGTGCTGCGGATACCCTCCCTTTACCTGTTCCCTCCCCACATCCCCCTTTTATGTCTATCACTTCCTAAGGAAACCTCTGACTTTACGGGCTAGGTTAGTTTTCCAATTATAAACTCTCATAGCATCTCTCTTTTTTCTTTGTGATGTTTATTGCTACTATAATTTTATTTTTATTTGTGATTCTTTCATTATTACCAGTCTCTTCCACTAGATTGTAAGCTCCACAAGCTTTGTGCCTAGTTTTGCTCACCATCGCATTTGTATCTACCACGGTGCCTGATGTATGGAAGGTGTGCAGTCTATATTAGTTGAATGAATGAATGAGTTATAAATTTTTGTTTATATTAGTTAAAAAACACAGTTCTATAGAACTTTGGTGATAAAGATTACAAAATATTAAATATTGCTTTTACTTATGCCATTTGGTGACAATAAAGGATCATTCCAATTTTTATACCTATTATATATAAGAGAATATTAGATAATTAAATGTAGTCAAGTGAGATCATAACAAATGATAGAGTAATAAAAAAAACTCTGATATCAAATAGTCTAGGCTCTCTCTAATGTGTTGTCAGAGGCTCTGAAGCTTCTTGAACATCTCTATTAATAAGGGACTCAGCATCAACAGAGGCTACTCTTTTTTGGTTTCTTCATGTTAAGACAAAATTAGCCTACTGTTTTCTCTATCCATGAGTCAGTCTCTAAAGTGATACCCACTGGGCCTGTCAGCTATCCATATGGACCCTTTCAAATTAATAGACAGCCATCGTGGACTCCTTTAGCTTTACTTCTCCCAACTCTTCCGTTCACACACTATGTTCCTGCTGTATTGATTCTGGAAATAGCTGTGTCCTCCTCCTTCTCCTGTAAACCTTTACATAGGCTGTGTCTTCTTTGGAACACTTTTTTGTCTTATGTCCCCTACCTACTTCAGCTCCCCTGGCTACATCTTCCTCATCCTTTAGGTCTCAGGGAGGTCTCTTTCACAGCTCATTACTTCCAGTTATGTTAGTTAGCCCTTCTCTGTGCTCTCTCAGGCCTTGTTCATCTCCTAAAGTAGCTCATGCCACATTTTATTATGATTTTTAATCCAGAGTGTATTTTTCACATAGAAGGAGACCGCAGTTCACCAGGGCTCATCATGTCATTCCTCTATTTGGCACTGTGCCTGACACATAGTAAGCATTCACTGTATTTTTGACTGAGTGCATTTGAGATCACCAACTTCACCGTTCTCCAAGCTCGCATCCATCGTTTGTTTATTTCAGACAAGCATGTGGCAGTATATGATTTCACCATCTTTTGGATATGCTCTAGCTTGTCAGTGCCTCCTTAAGAGACACTGAGAATAAGTCATAGTGTTCCAGGTAAAGTATGACCTGGAGTATATAAAACATAATATCTCTGTAAATTTAGAACCCTGGGGTTTTTTATGCTCAGAGAAAAATTTCTTGTTCTCTTTTGGTTGTGAGTTAATTTTTGAGCTGTGGACATTATCAGGTTATCTTAGGACTTCTTTTTAAGGATGTTAACGGAGTGAATTTAAAGAAGCGGTGTTTTGGAAATGATTATATAATTTACTCAAGCTGTTAATCTATTCTCCATGTTGTTAACTGCTGTCTTATGTGAAAATTAATGGTTAGAAGGTGTACTTTCCTGACTGCTCTCTTGATTTCTGTTAACCAGTCCACTGTAGTTTCTTTTCCTGGCCTTTTCACTAATGCATTCTGAAAGTGGCACGTGCTTCAATGATATATGATGTTAAGGGGTGGGGGTGGGGGAGATGAAGAATTCCTTAACTTTTGTTATTTTTGGAGGTAGAAAAGGGAACAATATTTATAGGAAATTATATATGCTGGTACAGTAGGGAAGACTTTGAGAGATCTAAGGAAAAACAAAGTAGATGAAAGAGAAAATAGGAGTTGAGAAATAAATAGATGGCAAAAAAGTAATAAGGAAAGAGAATGTAAATTTCTGATCACTTGATCAACTACCTTGTGCTTCCACAGTGTTATATACTTTACCTATGTTGCCTGTTTCATACAATGACTATGGAAAGTAGACATTATTAATCTCATTTTATAGAAAAGGTGACAATCTGAGGCATACAATTAGAGACTGTTAGGATTTTCAAATCTGGTTCTAAAGCAGCACTGTTCTAGTTTGACTTCGCAAAAGTTTTGTACATGAGATAAAGCAGATGAAGAGTCAGTAGAGAATAGTAGTTAACAGTGTATGTAGACTTTAGAGCCAGTTGGCTGGGGTTCAAATCCTGGCTCTATCAAGGCTCTAATGCCTACTAGCTCTGATACCTTAGGCAAGTTGCTTGATCTCAGTGCGCCTCATTCTCTTAATCTGTAAAATCAGGATAATTTTGGTACTTTCCTCTTAGAGCTGTTTGGAATTAATTTAGTTAGTATGTAGTAAAATGCTTAGAATAGTTCCTGGCATATATAAAGTACTATATAAGTGTTTCTTGCTGCCGCTGCTGCTGCTGTTGTTATTATTGTTGTTATTGTTAGTATATATGTGTGTCCCTTTTGAAAGATCTCATCTCTGAGAAGTTTGAAGAAAGTGTTGCCAGAAATGTTGCCAGTGCTGTTTCATCAGCCAAACTCTGTCAGACTTGTCTCAAGGTTAGCCTCTTAGATTTCTTACTGTGTCATCATATCCTTCATCCCTAACCAGACTCAAGCCTAACACACACACACACATACACACACACACACACACACACACACACAGCCTCCTCTTTTCCCTTTCTCGAATTAAGAACCTATTCAGATCTTCTCTTTAATATTATATTACAAGAATGAAAAATACAAAGATTCATCTTAGGTAATAAGGTAATACATAAATAAAGATCTAGTAGCCTAAGTTAAAATTTGTAGTTTAAAGCAAAAAATTTAGAAAGAGCTCCCATTTTACATTTTCTTCTTTTAAAATAGGATGCTTCCCAGCCTCCCTGCAGTTCATGGGTCTATAGGATTTAAGTAGGTTGTTACACCATAATAAAAAACTTTGGGCATTTCTGATGATTATTTGTTTCTACTGTGACATAGCATTAATTACCTTAATTTAACTGCCTTTCCTAGGAAGTTAGAACTTCTTTTTAAAACTCATTAACCCTTCTAGCTTGCTGAAGATCACTTACTAGATTGAGAAGAAAATATAATTAGAGAAAGAGCTATAATTTTTACTTTGCAGAGAGCTTGAAGATCTCTCTTATTTTGAAACTAATGAAAGGGTAAGAAGGGACCCTTTTAAAATTTTCTGTTAGAGGCATGAGGAGTGAAGATTTTTTTTCTTAACTAATGGACTAACTCATTAATTTTGGCTTAGTTAACGTAAAACTTCTATTGGTTCTTTGTTCAAAACTCACCAAAGAAGTCTTATGAATTCAATGAAGTATTATAATACAAAATTTTAATGTTTTTCACCACATTCAAGAATTATATTTGTATATTATTTATGTGTTCTGCAATATAATCTATTTGATTAGTGCTCATGAATATTGTTCTAAATATTTATTACAATATATTGCCCACAATTTTCTTTCTTTTTTGAATGATGCCACTTAGTTTTTATATGACAAATATTTGCAATCTTTAAAAAAAAAATCGATATATTCCTGGAAAGTACTCCTGGCCTTAGTTATTGTAAAAATTGTAAAATTTCAATCCTCATAAGAAAAATTATGACATTCTAAGTTGAAGCCTTATTGTTGTCCAGAAAGATAATGCTTTGCATAAATAATAGGAAAAGGCAAGATATTTGCTCACTACATTCATTTCCATTTTACTTCTCAAATACATTTTTAAGTCATTTGGATTAAGTTTAAACCTTTTATTCTCTCAGCTTCTTCTCTACCTGTGAAGACAGAAATCATTTTGTTATCACTCCCCCTTAACACCATCACCAAATAATATCTCTTCGTCGCAGCCACTTGGTTTGTATGTCAGTTGCTATCAACTACCACAAGCAATTTAAAACTATGGATTCCTCTTGTTATCAGAGCAAATGGTTAATACTGCAAGGTAGGGTATAGACAGTGGGAAAACCAGAAAGAGGAGGAAGCTAGATCATCAAGTCTCATAATTTCAGATCGTCACTTTTAAAACTAGCCTTGGGTTTCTCTAGTTGTTTTCTGAATTCATTGCTTCCTCCTATTAGCTCTTTCTTCTCTGAATCCTGTTTCTTTTCAATAAGTTCCATTGTCTGATTTTGGAAATATGGGCATATTTGCAGCAATTTGCTAACTTGATCTGACCTTATGAGGGTGTATTAATCTTCTTTCCTTACTTGTTGGCAGGGGGTTTGTTCAAGACAGCCGGAATAACCTCCAGTTGAGGGGCTTGGTGGTGCTACTTATTTCTAAAGCAGCTGGGCCCAGCAGCGTGAATGATTCATGTCAGAACTATGACATGGTCAGTGGGATCTATTCATGGTAAGAAGAAATTACTTTTTTGACATTGCTCTCTAAATTGTGTTTTCTTTTACTGAGCAGTGGCAGTAGAAATCACTGTTTAGTACTTTGTCATTCTCTGATTCAAAGATGGATTAAAATATTTTGTAAGGTTTAAAAATGTGGATTTTTATTGTTCTTAACAAATCTGAGAGTCGGCTGCTCTATGCATCACTCTGGTAAATTTACCTATACATTTGTGTTAAACACTTGCATGTTTAAAAATTTCTATTCATTACTACATTTCCTTCCCCATCACAGTATCATTGCATCTCTGTAGAGATCTTTATGTCACTTAGTCCAGGATTTTTGATTTTTAGACCTACTCAAAATAATAGCTGGTTGTAAAATAATAATGTGATTACCATTTTAGCAGAAGTAATCTACTTCAGTGCTATATCTTTTATTTTGCTTATTTTTATGGTGAAGAGGTTTTTACTAAAGTTACTAGAGTAAAAAAGTTTTACACCTCACACATTTAGATTAAAAAATTTATAAGTATGTATTTTTGTTGCATATAAAACAATCTTCAAATTTTCATTTTTGTTTTAAAAAAATCACTGTATATTTTTTAGTAACAACATATCAGCAATAAGTTTATTTAATCTTAGTAGTACACTTGGCACTGTGTTAAATCCTCCATAGAAATAACAATCTGCAGGTGGACTTCGGCACATGAAATTAAAACTATCCTAAAAACATGGGTGACTAGGAAATTTTCCTCACAAAAAGAGGCATTTCTAGACACTTTGACTTATGGTTAATATATCTTATTGATTTATTTTACAAATTAATCCACATTTTAGATTTTTTATTCTTAGTGGCCTTATCCATAAATGTTTTTTCTTCTATAATACTTAGTGATGACTATTACTTATCAGCTATGAAGTCCAGTGAT
This sequence comes from Pteropus medius, assembly GCF_902729225.1. Taxonomy (NCBI): domain Eukaryota; kingdom Metazoa; phylum Chordata; class Mammalia; order Chiroptera; family Pteropodidae; genus Pteropus; species Pteropus medius. Next base: position 26,152,440 of record NW_024340696.1, on the reverse strand, counting down.
CCTTCTTTATTAACAAGCAAGCAAAATTATTACTGTGTGGCTACAAATGACCAGCCAGGATAATTTTTGCAGACCTTTTATCATTTATCCATACAAATATCTTCACTAGAAGATGTATCTTGAGATCATTTTCAGTTTCCACTCACTCTGAAATGATTTATATTTGTTTCGTACTTTGTAGGTTACTGGTAATTTTTATAACAGTTATTTCATTTGAGCCTTACAATAATTCTGTAGATAAGAGTTGTTATGAAACTCATTCTACTCCTGAGAAAACAGAGATTCAGAAATCTTGAGTCTTTTTCAAAGTGGCATGACTGGCAAATGAGGAAAGTTGAGGCTCTAACTATAGTTTTCTTCCTTCCAAATTTCATGGTTTTTGTTTCCATTCTGATTTTCTAGTCTGATTCAAAGAATTTATTTCACTTGTAGATTAGACTAGCCATCAAACTAATATACGAAAAAAAAGGTCTTCTTGTAAGGATGTCTTTGAAAAACTTCTGAATTGAAAGCAACTTGGCAAATCTTTAATACATCTATATCCTTCTCCCAACCTTTTGGAATTTGAGCTCAAAACTTTACCTTATAAATTTCGTAGAAAGCACTTGATTGAGTTTAATTGAAATAACTAGAGAAAACACATAAAGATTCATAATGAAAATACCAATAACCTGTTAATCCCTGGAAAGCAGATGGACCTCACATCACGTTGTATCCCATGTATCACTTTCCTGTTAGGAACTCCCTTGGTTTTCAGTCTGCTGATTTTGACTCTGTTTTATTGGGTCATCCGCTCTTGCAATTGGGTAACCATACGCACCTCTAATGAACACCAGCTATGTTTTATTATCTCTAATCTTAGAATAACCCATGCAAAGCACTCTTTGACACATAATAGATATTTAGTAAATATTTGTTGGCATAACTGAATCATCTCCATTTTACAGAAATATAAACTGATACTGAGATTAAGTCTTGTCTAAAATCCTCTAGGTAGGAAGTGATAGAATAGCATTTAAACCCTGGTTTTACTCTAAAGTGTGTACCCTTTCTGCTGTGCAGATGCTCTTATCTAAAGGCACACAGTGCACTGTGATGTGATCTGGTGTTTCAAATTTCTTACCTAGCCTCTAAGACACAGCTGCATCACTTTCTGATTCTTCACAGGAACATAATGCATTTGGTAGATGGTCGTTGTAAGCCAGTTGTAAAAGAACTTTGCAAAAGAGTACATTATGAATATAAAAAATTTCCAAATAATATAAATAGCCAAGTATATAGAATTCATAATTACATTTAGGGAATGAATAATCCTGGTTCCAAGCTATTTTCTATAATCAAACTTGATGCAGTACATCACTGGTGATGCTTGGGTGTTATACACGCTTGTTAATGTGAAAACGTAATTTGGCATAGTCCTATGAGAAACCATTAATTTGTTTCTCTATCCCTGAAGTCATTCGTTTGGCTCCTGCTTCCTTAATTGTTCAAGTGTAACTTTTGCTGGAGGCTTGTATCTATAATGTAACAGTGAATTATTTAACATTTGAGGAAAGTACTGACTTGGGAGCTTTTTAAATTCACCTCCAGACTACTGGGATTTACATTGTTGCTGTCTTTCTCTCGTAAACTTGACTTTGATGTCAGATAATGGAACCTGAGTAAATTACCTAAGGGACCAAAAGTGTGTTAAGTGACCTCTTTTGTTTGGCCTAAGGCTATAACTGATGGGTAGAACTTGTGGATATGTCTAGTTAACTTCCATGGCCAAGAGAGGCAAAATTTAGGCTAAGATGTAATAACTACATTTTGAAAAACAGGTATGAGAACCACATTTATAAAAATACACTGTAAACATCTACTATAGCCTTTTGCCAAGAAGACTATGGGGCATTAGGTTTATTCCATCAATCTTGACTTTAAAATAATTGGTTACAAAGATAATCAGTCAATAAAATTACTAAATTTAGTTTAAAAGTATCTCTAGCCACTCCTGAGAAAATAGGTTTATAACTTCCTGTTCTGTTAATACTAGGATACTTTCATTTTGTATACAAAAAAAAAATCATTACAATCTATAAAACATAAAATTTCAAAGTATAGACTTCTCTAATATAACATGAATAATGTAACATTACATTTAAAGAAATTTAGGTGAATTTTTTGACTAATAGTTCATCTTTCTGTTGTTTTAGCAAGAATTGACACAGTTCTTTCTCATCTAACTAGCAGTTATAAACAGACGACCTATTTTCACTACCTTCATTGCCTGAAATTTCTCAGCACCTCTTGTTAACTTTGGTAGAAGAGATTGAAACAAGTTTGCCAAACACATTTTCTTTTCTTCCTGAATATCCAGCTAGACTACCATTTCCCAGCTTTATACATCTTTATATCTCACTAGTATCTTGGACATAGTATCCATTTAAATCTTCGGATGACTGAAACTTCTGTTAACATAAGTGTTCTAGACCAAAATAAATATTTGAATCACATGTTTTACAGTATGTGCCTTTTAGAGTAGTTTGACATGGACTATGTCTGACAGTGACTGACTGTATCTTATTATTATTTTTTTCAACCTCTAATTTAGGATATGAGCTATAATCTGACTCTACAGCACTCTTCATGGAACAGTCTTAATTTTTTCACTAGTTATTATGTAAAGCAATACATAATGTGTCATTTAAAGAAGGAAAAAAGTTTTAGTGGAATATCACAATGAAACAAAAAATAACAGCATAAATAACATTGCAGAATATCTAGTAATTTTTTTTTTTAAAAACCTAACTTTTTTTTTCATATTTTAACCTATTCTCCTTTTACTACATTTTATGTACTCACCTCTGTTATCTACAGCTTCCATTCTGGTATCTATATGGCTTGAATTTTACTAATAGGTTTTAGACTCTTCTGAGTTTGTGTTGCCCTCGACTCCATTTGCAGAGGGAGGAAAGTGAGTTGCCGCTAGAGGACCAGCACAGTGACTGTTCCTTCTGGGTGGCAGGTGAGATGAATAAGAATGAAATTATGAGCATTTTTCTATTTTTTTGTATTTATTTATAATACTCATAAGAGAAGACTGTGTGCTCTATGTGCTATATTTAAACATAGTTTAGACCATCTATTTTCCCCATATTACCCTAGCATTCAGTGTGTTCCTAGCACATAGATGGCAGCCATTGACTAATTGATCATGGCATAATAATAATAATAATAATAATAATAATGTAATAATTATTATTAAATCTTGAAGCAAGGAAGACCTTCCTAAAAGGTTCCAAAATGCTGAACCTATAAACAAGAAAATTAACACATTTGACTACATAAAAGATACATCTTTAATGGAATAAAATTCCCATATAGTCAAAGCTAATTGCTAAAATTACAAAAATATTTGCAGCATACATGACAAAGGGCAAAGTTTTAGTAAATCAATCAATTGAGGATCTTAAAAGAATATGAAGAAGAAATTAGGAAGAAGGTAGTGCAAAACAAATGTGAGTAGAAGATATGAACAGGCTGTTCAGTGAAGAAGACTCCTAGGGGGTTAGTAAACAAAAGGGAGAAAGGCTGGACTTCATCATAACGGGCAAATTAAAACAAAATCAGTTTTCCCCTGTCAGATTGGCAAGGATTAAAAAGTTTGATACCCAATGTTTGTGAGTGTGCAAGGAAGTAGACATTTGAATGCTTTGTTAGTAGGGACGTTAATTGGTATAGTTGCTTAGAGAGTAATTTGATAATAGCTATAAATTTTATTTTAATCCAGCTACCCTTTGATTTAGCAATATTGCATGCTGATATATTAACATAAATGCTGAAAGATGTATGTATGTATAATAATGCTCTTTGTAGCATAGTTTAACAGAACAACAACACCAAAAAAAAAAAATTAATCAAAGAGTCCTTGACTGACCAGTATATGTTGTTAATGATGCAAGGGAATATCAAATGTCTGTTTAAAAGAATTAGGGAGATCTATATAAGCTGATCTGGAATGATCTCAAAGAATCATGTGAAAAAAGCAAAATACAGAAACAGTATGGTTTGATCCCATTGAGTTTGAGTGGATGGGCAGTAGATTTTTATATGCATGGAAAAATGCTCCAAAGGAGACACAAAGAGCTGTTTATAGTGGTCACCTTTGGGGAGGGGCAGCTGGTGGGGATAAATGGGATGAAAGACTTTAACTGTTCATTTTATGTCCTCTTCAGTGGTCTGAAGTATTTTTAACTGTATACATGTTTTACTAATTTATACTTCTTAAAACTGGTAAAAACTTGCTGAATGTGAAGGTAGTTAGCCTAGTCCTGTTATTAGAGTGAGAGCTTTAGAGTCCCTGAGCTGACCTGAACTTCTATCTTTTGCTCTCTTTGACAAGATCAAATATTTTATGAACATGCATAAACTATAGATTTTTTTTTTTAAATAAAGCAGAAGTGGAGCAAAATGATATCTCTAGATTAGCTTTCTTAGGTTTACCATCCATGTTAAAATAGATACATCAATTTCTTGGTAACTGTGCTAATTCTTTTTCAACTCAGTGTATTAATTCAATTGATTAAAGTTTAATTAATGATATACATGCTAAGGTAATTGTTGAGCTTCAAGAATTATCACAGAAAAAGTATTATAAACATAGTTATAAGTTAAATCTAGAAAATATCAATAAAATTACTGATCTGAGTCAGACTTCGTGTGCTGTTATTAGAAAAGTGGTTGTAGAATATTTTGAAACATGAAATCTTAATTTAAGAAGAGAGATGGAGAATATTAAAAGCTGTGAAAGAAGCAAGTTTGGAAGTGTTTTAATCTGTAAATTTAGGGAATTGGTCTCAGTACAGATATTTTAGTTCATAATTTATCATTTTAATGTACTAATTAGCTTCTGATGATTTCTAATTATAGTAACAATAGGTTGTAACTATCAATTCTCACCTTCATGCCACACATTAGGATTTGTCTAGCACTTAAAAATGCCAAACAAAATTAACAAACTGCATTTCCCTTGGGAATTGACCAACTCAAAAAGCCCCTTAAGAAATGAGACTTAAGTAGGAACATGTTGATTATATTACTTACTTAGGGGTCAATTATATTAATGTGAAACAATATTGAAATATATAGCATTAAAAGAAACTGTTACTTTTTCTTTAAATGATGACATGTAAACAAATGCTTTAGAAAAGAGTAGCTGAAACCTTACCTACCTGATAATAACAGTGGTTGGGGGAAGTAAGGAGGGGGAATGTTTGGGGATAGGTATAGGGGAATAGTCAAAGGGGATTTTATTTGTAATATTTCAATTTTTTTAATAAAGAGAATCTACTCATATTACTTTATATAATTAAAATTAACTTGAAAATTAAAAGAAAGTTATATATCGTACTTATAAAGAAATGGAAACCTATTTAAGAAATATATCTCATTGTACTACAAGAACCTGGAAAATGAGAAGTGCTTATTGACAGTAATTTAAAATGATTATGCTGAATAATTGAATTTAGAGTAAGCTTTTGAGGGTAAAGATATCTCAGGTCCTTTTCAGAGCGATCTCAAGAGATGGAAGTGTGTGCAGTTTGATTATATATCCCTATTGATTGTATTCTACTTACAACAATAAAAATAAACTCCAGATACAAATCTAATAATATTACTAATTCATTACAACCAGTACTTATTTTCTTCATTAACTTTTTATTGTTATTTTCAACTTACACAGCATGAACAATTGCAGCAATTATATGTTGAACAAGAAAGGGGAAGACTCTTTATGTTTAACGTACTGTACATCAGAAGTCATTACCAGAGCTGTTGGAAAAACACAAAATAAGAACAGCCTCTTACAAAAACAAGTATAATTAACCACAAAAAGTAGGTGGGCTCGACTACTAATTACTCAGCTAAGAGTTAGTTTATTGTATATAAATATCTTGCTATAGATTAGCTTGCCTGACTACATCATAGCAAAAAAATAAAATAAAAAATAAAAAATCCAAGCTATATAAATTGTTTTGTTAGTGGTGAAGAAGTTTAAATCTTTTTCTTAAAGAAGAGCTATATGTTGACTAGTAAGAAGCCACAGTCAAAGATAATGTCCAGTGTCTAATTCTGCATTTTAAACAGTGCTTAATTCTTGACAGTCGTAGTAAAATATTAGTTCTATGCAGCAGAAGACTTGCAGTCACTTAAAATGTTTAATGGCAAAGTTTGCTTAATAGCTTCATGACTTAATGCTGATCTTTTGAACCCAAACTCAAGGCACCCCCAGTGGTAAAGAATGTGGCATAATAGAGACATGGGTGAAGGGCCAGAGATCTGGGCTCTTGTCTCAAATCTGTAACTGACTAGTTATGTGACCTTAAGCAAGAGGCTTAATCACTCTGTGTAATTACTCATGTTTAAGATGGGGATAATAATGGGCTTCAAGTCAGGGAGCCTAACTAACAGGGCATATATCCAGTTAAGTTCGAGTAGTGTGTGGTCCAATATATCACATCCTAACCACCTCCTCTTGCAAGGCACAGGGCTAAGAATTGAGGGAAATACAAATATTAATAAGAAATATTCTTCGACCTCAAGTGACAAGGTAAAGAAACAATTTATGCATCTAGTAGCCTTCTAACACTACTGATGCAATTTCATTTCTAGAACTCTGTTTTTGGAACTTAACTTCTAAGAACTATAACCATATTCACTGTTGGGTCAATAGTCCACTCATGTCCACTGACGGCCCTTTGTTTCACTAAAGACAAATAGTCCTAAATACCTCTCACATAAGATGACAGTAGAGAACTGGCAATTAAGGGACTTAGTGCCTGAAGAATGCCTTCTTCACTAGTCTCATGGACTTTTCTTCTCACTCCTGGACTGTGTAGCTGAGTGATGGTGGTAACAGACACAAAGAGAGTGTATTCTCAGGTTGGTTATTTCTAACCTTTGCATCCTTCTTCTCTGTTGTTACTGGCATCTCGAGTCACCATTTTCTATTATTAAGGTTTTCTCATTCTGTTCTCTTTTGCTCAAGTTTTAAAGTTTTTAAGTGGAGTAACATATACTTAATTCTTCAGTGGTGTTGTGTTCCCTACAGAATTAAATACAAATCCCTGAGCACAGCAACAGACAGTTCCTAGCAGCCCTAGAGTAAGAAGGCAAGAAAATAAAAGTATGATCATGGTTTTTCTTTGCTCACTAAAAAAGGCTATGTGCAAAGGAATGGTTGACTTAATATAATTGTTTAGGCTCAATCAGGAAGGAAGTGAGACTGAGGGAGTCCAAAATTAAGGAGAAAATAGTGATTAAGGACTGGAGGTCATGATGATTCTTATTATCAGCATAGATGCAGTAATGCCGTGAGAGAGCTGAGGGGTTAGGAGGTTGTAGATAGAAAGTAGGATATTTGAATTGAACATTTCAGGGTAGAACAGTTCTGAATGGTAAGTTCCAGTTGTTCCAGAGTGCGGAGTTGAAATAATTTAGTAGAGGTTGAATTGAGTAGATTGAGAACCTACAGGGTGGACAGCTCATGTGATTGAAGTCAACCAGGAGAAAACAAAACTGAGCAAAATGACAAAGACTTCAGTGAATACAGAGAGACAGAGAAGAGGAGTGATGGCAGAAAGTAGAATTGCTTCAAAGAAACAGTGGTTTTCTCAAGATGGTGAGGAAACAGTGAGAACACTGGTTCTCACCTCTCCAATCCTGTTTGTGGTTTGTAGGTGATGAAGTATATCCACTTACGAAGATGCAGGGATTTCGTACCCCAGAAAAAGCCAGGGCTCAATGAGAGCCAGAACCTAGAGGAAATATTCTGTGAATTTCTAGAACCTTTAATAATTTTTTTTTGTAATGACTGATTTATGTATGTGTTTTTTCACTAGATGATACATTCTAGAGGTAAGAGCCTTTCTTTAGTCATCTTCCAACGCAGTACCTCTCCCTCCACTTAGCCTTTTATTACATTTTGTGCCTTTGAGGCACTTCTTGTCTATCTCATAGTAATTCATATACCTCTTATCCTTCTATTAGATTTTTTTCATCACTTGTTGACTGGTTCACTCATTCAACAAACATTTGTTGAGCACTTGCTATGTGCAAAGCTGACTGAGAAATATGGAAAAATAATCATTACTATAGCTAACACATAGCAAGTATTCTATATATCTGGTACTGTTCCATGTGCTTTATACATATTAACTCATTTAATCCTTATAACATTGGTTAACAAAAATTGCCTTTTTTGAGAGGGGGGAGTAACAAGCTTAGAGAAATTTAATAACTTAATCAAGCATGTAGTGCAGGTAAATGGCAGAGTTGAGATTTGACCATAGTATCCATGCTCTCTCCATTACTGTAGATTAGAGTACTCTGGATGAGGGTACCCTAAATCAACTTTCTTACTCATCTTGACTTCCTCAGCACTGAGCACAATCTTTATGTTTCATGGTATTGAATTGTATAGTGAAGAGAAACCGGGTTCTAGACTTTTTCTTTGACCTCCCAAACCCTAGCACTGTGGTAGGTCTGAGTGCTCCATGAATTATTGTTAATTTATCGAGACAAAATTTCCCTTAGTTTTAAGGTTGGATATGGATCATGTTAGTGCTCTATATAATTTAAAAAAAAAAAAAACTTTTACATTTTCAGGCTATATCTTTTCCTGCACATTTCCTTTCACAAATTTATTCTTTATCCATTGGGGAATACAGATAGCTCTATATTTCTTTTATCCAGGAACCATTTCTTTTAAATAGACTTGTACCCCAAATGTTCTGTCGAATGGGGCTTCCCCTATAGACAAAGAATAAAGTGTATTTCATTTGTCATTAGTCCAGAAATGCTCAGTGCTACAAATTTTGGTGTTGAAAACCATTACGTTCATACGCATTGGAGACGCTGTTTCAAGGAAATACTTGGATAATTATGTTCCTACAAGATTTGCTGCTGTCCATGGGTAATTCACATCCTACAGTAATATGGAGCTTCTATTACCCTACCGTAATTACTTAACATATTCACTGCAAATAATAATGTAATGGATTTTTAGAGGCTGTGCAAAGGAGAACCAACAAACTGAGACGCAAAACAAGTTTCCACCCCTTATTTCCAAAGCTGTAGTTAATCACTTGAACACTATCCAATATAGTAAAAACCTGGCAGACTTTTCTTTGCAGCAGGCTATGTAAAAATGCTTATAATTTACAGCTTATTATGCCATGCAAACGACTGTGTTCTCAATGAAGGAGAGTGAGAAAATACGGCTGTGAAATTACTTAACTCCCCTTTGTTAGTTGTTTTCTGGCAACAGTAGAAAGATACTTTGCACTTAAAATGCATTTCTGTTTTTAATTTTATATCATTCAATGCAAACTTTAAAATATAGGAATTTACTTTTATCTCTCTTTGTAGGTAGGCCAGAGCAATTATAGTTAAACAAAAGCAGTTAGATGAAAAATCCTAATTGTCAGGGAATTTAAATGGGATAGTACTAAATTATTAGAGTTTAATTCAATTTATGGTTTCAATTTTGCAAAACCTGTTTTTCTTTCTGACACACCTGTAGTACTTATTAGGCAACTCATTATTTTCAAAGGTAGCTTACACAAATTTTGTTGTAGCATTTTGGGTGGAAGTTAATCTTCCTCCAGAAAAATTAGAGGTGTAGGCAAGGTAACCGTAATCTGTTGCATGTATCCACTTACATTAGGTCTTTCCTTAGCATTCTTTAATTTTATTGTTTCCCCTTTTAGAGTCATAAAGCCCCTAAAGTCAGGAACTACATAGTATTTTGTAGTTCACATTCTTTCTGTGTCTGATACACTACTGCAAGTTTATACTCGATAAATATGCCCCAGACCATGACCTTTATTTTGGTGAGAAAGTAGCTCCTCTGTGAAGGCTAGCTAAGGCTCTCTTTTATGTGCTGTACCTTATAGGTGGTCCTTCAGTGAAGGAAGTTCTTAAGAGAGACAGATAAAAACACAGGAGGGCTTCTATTGAGTTTATACTTCCCTGTAAGTATTTAAAACATTCAAAACAACATGTTTAACTTTTCTATTCTCCTATTTTAGAATTAATTTAGAAGCTGGGAACTTTGTAATACTTAATCAGTTCTTATTCATCAGTGCTTTTTTCTCATAAACAAATAATCAATATTGAGTATATTTAAATGGGAATTATTATATACCTGCAACTCATATGTTTTTTGAGAAATAATGGATTATTAGAGAAAATAGGGTTGTACGTCAATATCAAGGCATTAATATTTTTGCTGTCATTGACCTCTTCAAGAAACATTTGCTGTAAAAACATATTTTACACCTACGCAGGAGAATTTCTTTGTTTTCTAGTTCAAATCTTTTTTTCTTTTTAAGTTAACATTACAACAGCCTTAAAGCCACCTTTGTGTCAAAATTTTTTTTAAAAATGAGTTTAATGATTTATTCTCTTCTTCACTTCTTTTGGGTAGAGACCTGAGATGTATTGGAGCCCAGCCCTCTGGCACTGCTCTCCACTGACCTCTTCTGGCCTCCTGTTAGATGTGTTGTTGACAAGGACAGAGACTCCCTTGGAATGCCTCGGTGAAAGAAAGGGAGTGGCCAAGGGAAAGTGGAGGGAAATTAGCCAAGGCAGACTTCGTGATGATAACCTCCCAGCTCCTTTACCACCTTGGGCTGTTTTTGCTATTCTCCTACCCTCTTGTGAAAAAAGGTCTGTTTACGAAACATTTTAAATGTAAAATAAGGATTACTTGATTTTCTATTATCTTATTAGATATACTTGTAACTGACAGTCTGAGTGGCTGGTGACCATGCGATAACCATTATTACTATCGCATCTTATTAATGACTACAAAACTAAAGAAAATTGACATTTTTATTAACAGATGTACCTCCATCCAGGGGTGAATGAATGGCTTTCTTTTCCTTAGACATTTTGGAAAGGGGAAAATAACTTACTTCTGTGAAGAATCCTTAAAGATCTGGCAAATCCAGACAGAGAACTGCTGATCTAAATAGTATCATCAAGCAGTAAGTGCTCAAATATTTTCACTACAGAAATGGAGACAATTACTAATTTAGTGCCATTTTCAAAAAATAAAAGGTTACTCCTGTTGTTGTTATAAATGATGACTATTTATCAGAAGCTTTTACTTTTACCCATAGAATAGGAATTGAAGATGTAACCCAAAGCCCTGACATACCAACAAAACAGCCGCTCCCCCGGGTCCCTGGGATCCCCTTCTGAAGTGGGCTGCCTGTGCGCTTCCCTGTGTCTGCCTTCAGCAGTCTCACTCTTGTTTTGTTCCTTAGAACAAATTATACATGCTAATTATACATGGTAATGAAATAAATTTAAAGCAATAAATGACCAGTGTGGGACCCCATGCCTCTTTCCTGTCTGTAGTTCAACAAGACGACTTCTTAGTGTGTTATGAACATCGGCTCAGATGCTCTGTACCTTTTGTGACTTCTGATGTTCTTTAGCTTTGGCTTTTCCTGGTAGAAAAAACTGAACCAAGCAAAATTCAAAGCCAGAAATGATGCTGCAACCATTTGCACAAAAGCTATATGTACACAACATATACACAGTTATAGTTGTAAGTTTTTAAAATCTTTGGAATCTATACTTATTTATTTAAAAAATGAAAATCTTGGCAGGTCAAGTACTACTGAATTAAAACACTGTTTAGGAAAGGGAAATAGTAGTCATATAAAAAACTAAATCGGTGTAGATATATAGGACCTACTTTAGAAATATCACAATATTCACAAAAAAGGAATTCTGTTATACTCTCAAAAGAAGTTTTACTATCATAATGCCACACTCCACTCAGGAATCCACTATATCATAGATCATAGTTATGTATAGTTCTGTAGTAGGACATAATGGCATTGTCATTAAGAAAAAAAAAAACCTTTTGTGTAGGTATCTGGTACTAGGTAAGTAATTCTTTTGGTGTAGTTTAGTATCTCTTGCATGTATTTTGAAAGTAGACACATATATTAGACATATTATAGCTCACACTTTCATCATTTTAAGGAGAAAAAGACAGGATCCTTATCTCATTTGCAGAGATAAAGATAAATTAGAACGGCCAATGAAATTTAAAATTTGACCATGAACAAGTTATTCAGTCAGACTTACAGTTAACATTAAATAGATAATAAATTTATCCACTCTGAAATTTCATTGACCATAAAGTCTATCATTCCAACTCCAAGATGTTTTCCTCTAATTTGGATCAGATTTTAAAAGGTATTCCTTAAAATTGTATATTCTGATTATCTGAGGTGAATGATTCTACTTGAGCCCCCTTGTTCTCCACCTCTCCTCATTCTCAATGTACCTAGGTCCCCTTCCTCTGGGCCCCCTTGGCACCCTAGGTTTACTCTATGATGGCAATTATTACCCAGGATTGAAATCTTTTGGTTTTCTATCTAAATCCTTCACTGATCTGGCCATGAGCTTCTTAAGGACAGAGCTATGGTTTTGTTTGCCTCCCCTCTTTTGATGCATTCTCAGAGCTATCACAGGATTTGACATGTGGCAGCCTCTCAATAAATGTTCATTAAATGAAAGCCGGGGATCCTTGTATATTCACTAAAATTGTAGTCTGTTAATAATAAAATATGAGGAAAGTATCTTTGAAATACCTTTATAACTATAATGAATTTTAACATTTTATTAACAACTGATCAGGACTTTAGAAATCTCTTCAGAAGATCTCTTTGGTACAACTGTTTACGCTGTCAGTAATTCAGATGCTATTAATCAGTTATCTGATGATTTGACAAAATCCGTAAGTAGCTATTATTTAGCATTATTTATTTTAATTAATTTTTCTAACTTACTCCAAGATCTGCCTTCTTGACCAGATCTTTCTAGTTATAATAATTATAGCTAAAATTTTGATTTATTAAATATCAGTAAATGTGAGTTTGCCACAAAGATGAGAAACTAGGTTATACTTTTAAAAAAATAAGTATAGCAGTAAGTAAATTTATAACCATATTGTACAAAATAAGTTGATGTAAACAAGGCATTTCAAAGCATAGGTTGGCACTTCATCGTTAACTTTAATTTTGTGATTTTTGGCAGTTGATGGATGTCACAACCTTAGTGTTATTTTTAAAACAGGTTTTTTTAAGGGGTATTTAATTAAATAATGTGGTGTTTGCTTATTTCAAGCAGCCTGTCTTTGTTCCTGTCAAAGCCGTGCTGGCAGGACATTGCTTTTCTTTTTCCCTTTTGTTAATATTCTGTGTTAGATAATGGTTTTGCAAATAATAGATTCCAAGGACCTTTGATCCACCATTACTGTAAAATAAAATGCAACTTAATTTTTTTCTAGGCATAATGGTTTTAACCTTGTGTACTAATTTGACTGTGCTTGTGGGGGCAGATCCTTAAATGAGACACAAATGAAGGAAAAATTGCTAATGCTGCCACCGTATATCTAATGAGCACTGTGTAATAAACCATAACCTCTTCGACATTTCTCTGGAAAGCGGCATGATTATTTTGGATGGCTAGCCCTTTGTGGATGGCTCATTACCGTCTGGCATAATATGTATTGATAGAGACTGTAATTGTCAACTCCTATTTGACATGCTGCCTCTAATAAATATGGCTTGCATCACTGGAACGCACTAATGGTTATATGGGAAACTGTAATTAAAGAAAAAATTGTATATATTTTAGGTTAAAAAATAGTACATATGTATATAAAATGTCTCCATAGAGAATTCCTGTTCCCCCTCCCCTTTGTATTTCTTGTCTTAGAATATTTGAGGCTTCCCCTGAGGATTGGTATTCTTTTATCAGTATAGGGCCAACATGTGACAAGACTACCGTGCGTGTGTGTGTGCATGTGTGTGTGTTTGTGTGTGCGTGTGTGTGTGTGTGTGTGTGTGTGTGTGTGTGAGAGAGAGAGAGAGAGAGACCAAGAGAGATATTTTCCTCCATGCTAGAGAAGAGCATCTCCGTTGGCAAAGAAGTGAAAATATGAAAAGCTCCTTCAATGTATGTAAAAAATCCATAAAACTGTAGTTTATATTTCTGGTTTCGTCTCATGAAGTTAATGCTTTATAGCTAGACAGTCTTATATTATTCACCATTCCCATGGTTTTATTTAACTTTATTTTTTCCTAACTTTATTCTCATTTTGTTATATAAAATTAATGTTTTTAGTAGGAAAAGAATACCTAAGAAGTCAAATTACTATGAAATATGAATCACAAGATATTAAAGATCTGTAGAGTACCTTACACAATATTTAGGCTTGAAAAAAATGTAAATTAAAGATTAGAATTGGGACTAACTCATGTTGTAAAACAAATGTGAGCCTAGTCAATTTATATCTGAAAACACAGAATTAGAATCCTAAGAGAATAATATTTTTGTTACCCATTGTACAATTGTAATATACTCTGAACTTCTGGAAAAGGAATTGTACTCCTAGTTTATATACTGCAGTTCATGATTTTTATGAAATGAAATCCACAGCATAGCACATGAAATTCAAACATGAACAAACGTTTGTATTTCCTGGAGTAAGCTTAGAATACTATGTGAAAAATTAGACAAATCTCAGGTTTTTTTCTTAGCAATGTAAAGTTTGATATCATAATTTTCAAGCTGAGAAAATAGAGGCCCAATTTCACCATTCTGGTGAAAAGAAGAAGCTGTTCAGAGAGCATGGCTCTGTACTCACCCATCCATGGTTTTGAATTGTGGTTCTGTCCATTTGTCTAGGCAAATTTCTGACTTTTTTGAATCCCATTGTACTCGTACATAAAAATAAGGACAATACCACCTACCTAGCTCAGCTGTTATAAGGATCATTTGAAGAAACATGAAATAATGCAGTACTTTTGGCACCTAGTAGGTACTCAATAAATATATATATAATTTATATATATTTTATTCTTTATTTTCCCTTTTTCCTTCTGCCCTCCACAGATGACCACATTTTTAATCTAATGCACTCTCTACTTTATCAAGAATGTCTTGACCATAAAACGTAGAAGTTTTAATTTTGTCAGGATATAATAGCTAATACTTATTAGCAACCAGGCCTTGTTCTAATTTTCTTACATGCATTAACTCACTGAGGCTTCACAAACAACCTTAAGAGATTTATCATCTGCATTTAACAGCTGGAAAATCTGAAGCATACAAAGGTGAAGCAACTTTCCCCAAAATAACACAGTAATGAAGCCACGATTTGGACTCCAAAGCCCAAAATCTTAGGCACTCAGAGCTACTGTCTCTGCAATCTACCCCTGCTCATGAAGGGAAAGAGCCAGTTCTGGTAGGGTTCTAGATAGGCCTGATCTACCTTCCTTTAGGTAGGCCTGAATTATCCTTAAAGGACAAAGCAACACAGCTCTCAGGAGTAGGGTATTTCTGGAGAGGATAGATAGTGGTAAACCTTGTGGGGGAGAAGCAGCTCTGCTGTCAGATGCCAAGGAAAGGGGAAACTGAGTGATAACTATTCTTGCACTATACCTGCTGGCAAATACTGTACTACAAAAAATTGCAGTGCCCTGCATAACCTCTGCTATTTTCTAGGCATGGAACATCATTCCTACCTTCCTTCATCTGACTAATTCTTACCTATTTCTTGAGACACGAGTCAGCTCTCATCTCCAGGAGACTTTCCCTGACCCTAAGGCTGAGCTATTACCCCTTTTCTGGGCTCCCAAGACACACCTGTGAATAAGTCTATACAAACATCAGTGGTGATCGTAGTAATGACTACCGTGTACTGAGCACAGACCATGTGCCAGGTGTTGTGTTGAAAACATTTTAAACATGTTATCTCTTTCATGCCTCACAACAATCATAAAGGGTTGGTAGTGGCATCCCCTTTGTATAGATGCAGACACTAAAGCTCGGAGGTTTTAAATAATTTAGCCAAGATCACACAACCAGTAAATAGAGGGTCTGGGATTTAAACCAGATCTTTCTTCTCCAAACTCATGTTCTTAATAACTACAGTATATTTACCATGCTTTGTTGACATTATCTGTTTTTGTCTTTCTCATAATCAAATTACAAACCCTTCAAGGACTGCACTGTCTTATTTTTTACCCCAGATATTATCAAAATTGTGCTTTAGAGAAGAAAGGAGAGGAATATTAAAATATGCTTTTTTTGCTAAATGTAATTTAATTTTAAATGTGTTTTGTAAGGAGCAGAGTTCAAATATAATTTTCTTTGGATTTAATATATTATTAAACTGTAAAAACCATATACAGCATTGCTGGTTATTCTCCTTGCTTTAGGATTTAAGTAAAATATTATATGAAGAAATGTTTATAATTGATCATTTAACATGAAAAATATACAACAAAGGGTAGTGCCATATAATTCGAGATATGCCGTTAATAATATAATTAGAATAATTAGAAGGTCCTTATAGAAATACAGAGAAATTGAACTGCTGGTGTTATCAGAGTTTCAGATGAGAGCCACTACCTTTAGCCACCTGAGGAACAACCCAGCATCCTTCCCTCTCCTCAGCGTAGGCAGCAAGGCTCACCAGCAATCCCTTCCGTCGGGACTCCTGGCTCAGTTTTTTTCTATGGGGAAGTGCTGGCAAGACCTTTACATTGCAAGGCAGTTCAATTAGGAACTATTTAAATTATTACCTAAACTTGAGGCCTAGAGAGGCCGAATTATGGGTCATTTTTATTTTTTCAGAGGGTTTGCTAAAAGGGCAAGCCAAGGTGTTCTCTGTATCACCTCCCCAAACAAAAGTCTTCACTGCATCCTTTTCTTTAGAATGTGAATGAAGACAAAGGGCTAAATTAGTTTATTCATTTCTCTGCTCTCTTCAAACTGAGTTAACTCTGTCTGACCAGTCTGATTAATATATAGGCCTCTGTTTTAAACCACAAGCAGGGCACTTGGGTTTAGATGAAAGTATGCTGGTGAAATTAAATTAGGTAGAAATTGGACAGTCTGATGATTAACCAGCAGATATTTTACTGCAGTATCTAAGACCCAACTGTTAACTTGCATTTCTTTGGTTTAGGTAAACTTACTTACAATATAAGTAAGAAGCATGTTAATATTCTTTTGTCTTTGTGTTAAAGTGACTTTTTGGCAAATAGCAGCAATTCAATCAGTTTGTTCCCCTTAATTTATCCAAGTTATTTGGGGCTGTGGTCAGAAGACAGGGATGTTCCTGGACTTTTCTCTTCCTTTCCTGTATTTTTCTCATTTTCTTCTCAGGCCTGAGAGGAGGCACCCAAGCCTTTGTCCTAAACCTACACTCTGCCCATATTCCTGTTTCTTTCTGCTGGCTACAGCCATTCTGAACCATTCCAGGGCAGCTGTCTACTCTGTTCATTGTCTGGCAGCGGCAGTGAGCCCTTTTGAGACCAATAGCAGCAGCAGCGAGCTGACTGGAATGCCCCCACCCCACCACCCAGTGCTGCTGTGGCAGCCATGCATGGCACCAGTGACAGTGAGCAGCAGTATCCTTGCTCTTATCGTTCTTAGTGCTCCTCTTCCAAGAGAAGCCCAGCTCTCATGTTACCTCCTCTCATTTCTCCCCCCAAATGCTTAGTGATCACAATTGTGTAACCCTACTGCAATTATAGACTGTGACATTTACTTAATACTTGTATGGTCTTTTTGTTAAATCTTTTTATGTCATTGTACTGTATCCCCAACTAAACTGTGAGCCCTCAGCACACAGACCATGCCTTAAACTACTTTAAAGGAAAGAATACATAAATACTCACAACACTCACGTTGATACATACTCACTGATAGAACAAAAACACTTTTATACTTTGTTTCTAGGGTCTGATGCATAGTAGGTATTCTATTAATAATATTATTGATGATAACGATAATCAGATAATCCAGGTTAACAGTTCTCTCCATTTTTACCTGTGCTGACTCTTTCAAGTTACAAATAATCAAAATATTTAGTTTTTAAAGTTTTTTTCCCCATAAATTAACTCAGGAGTGGGCCATTTCATGTGGTCATGAAATATATATTAAGGTGAATATATTTTAGCTCATTGTAATGGCACTATATGTAATCTGAATGGAGTGAGTGTTTATTAAATGACTTTTTCTCCTTTCTGATTACATTCTGCTGATCTTTGACTTCCAAACTGACTTGTGAACCGTTTCGTATCATCAACTCTCAGGGAGGTTCTTAACAGGAGAAGTTAGTGCCTGGTACTTAGAGAGTTTAGGTTTATCTTATTTCTTACCAGCCTTCTTATTTTTAAAGCTTATTTATAAACGCATTCATTTGTAAAGATAGGAATCATAAATCAATATTTTTAAAATAATTACTGTAGGCTTAGAGTCCTCTTTAAGTGATTGGCCTTGATTGGAAGAACATCTAAGAATGCAGAGTGGTAAAAGGAAGCTGGTTTCCTTTAAGGAATCCATACAGTGGACATAAGAATCGACTAGAGCAGTGCGTGGGGAAGACAATAATGGTAGCAAAGTGCTGAGATGATTAAACGTGGAAATGTGTAAAGGCACGAAAGGCAATATAAAACCCACAAGAAGTGGAAAAGATCGGATTACTTGGAAAATTACAGAGACATTGCACAGTTTGGTCAGAATAAGTATAGTAATGTAGGGAGCCACACTCTTAGCTGGTTGCTTACAAAATAAAAGTCTTATGGAGTAGAGTGTCTTTCTGTGAGTTGCAGATACATTAGATGAGCTTAAAGTTCTCCATATAATTCTTTAAATCCAGACTTTTTAAGATGCTTCCTGGTATTTCAGCTGCATAAGTACAATATTTGCTGATTGGAACGTGTAGTTTTATCCCTTTACAAAGTTAGTGTATTTTCTGAGGTGAACAGGGGCCATTTTCAGATGTCTCTATTTCTGTTTATTATGTAGAAAAAGATAGATTTCACAAACTGAATTACAAAATTCATCTCTGTGATCATCTTAGGTTATTTTTGTACAATGTAATCAATGTTAATTGATTTTTAAGACTGTCAAATACTAGTTCAATTTTTTAAAAAAATTTAAAAAATTAAAAAATATTCTGTGGAGTTACAAGGAGGAAAAAAATGGCATAGATGATACAGGCTCTGTTCATCCCTCTGGCAACCAAATCAAAGTTGTGATGGAAACAAGGAGCAGCAGCAAGGAAAAATTGCCTGGGATCTAGATGAACAAGCCATATAACTAGGGAGAAATCCAAGAAAGCACCCTGCAACAGCAGAAGGAAAGACGGGGTAAGGATGCGGGGCTACCTGGTCTCCAGCGGCTGAGTCAGATGAAGGCTGTGGCAGCAGCAGGGACAGAAGCCTCTTAAAGGGGCCGCTTCCACGAGAGGATTTTCGTGGTGACGGACCTGCTTTCGCTCTGAGCACCAATGCTCAGCACCAGTGCTCATTCAGCTGCACATAGGGGGCACCAGAGACTTATAGGGAGACACTGTCGGAGTGAGGGCCAAGGCGAGATTTGCTCTGTACAGCAGTGCCAGCTGTATCCATTGTTCTCTGTTGAGCCCTCCCAACTACCAGTGTGCGGACACAGGGCCACCATACCAGTGGCGTCATCAAACTGGATAACAGAGGTCGCTCCACCCAGAGGATTCCCTGAAACCCCACCTCCCCCAACTGGCAGCCCCACCCAAGCCACATCCAGGTGTATCCTCAGTGAGTCAGGTGCTCCTTGCTGAGCAGTGCCTAGACTCAACACTGGAAGCAGCTGGCCTTGGTTTCTGGTTTGGCCTTTTGAGGCAACTATAAACATAGCATCTGTGGATTATTTGCTGAATCTTAACAGGTGGCCCCAAAGGGGTAGAGGCTTGGGCTGTTTGGCCTGCAGCTGAACCCCTCTCAGGACTGTGACACTGGACACCTACTTCACAAATCCACACTAATAAGACCAGGAGACTAAGGAGCTTTGCTTAGTACATAGAAACAGACACGGAAAGGGAGCCAGAATGAGAAGACAAAGAAGCAGAAGCCATATGAGAGAACAGAACAGAGATCCAGATATAATGGCGTCAAGTAAACTAACAGATGCAGAGTTGAAAACACTGGTTATAAAGATGCTCAATGAACTTTTGGGAAGTGTAGATAAATTCAGTGAGAACGTCAACAAAGAGATAAAAAAACATAAAAATGGAAATTATAAAAGGGAACCAGTCCGAAGTGAAGAACACATTGTCTGAAATGAGAAGTATATTCAAAGGAATAAACAAAATGAATAAAGAAAAGGATCAAATGCCCTATCTAGAGGACAGGAAAGCCAAGGACATGCAATCAGAATGGCAAGAGATAAGATGCCAAGACTATAAAAATAATTTAAGGAGCATATGGGACACTATTAAGGGTCCAAATAGCCGTCTGATTGGCGTAAGTAAAGAAAATCAAGATGTTGAACAGCTGTTTGAAGAAATAATGATGGAAAACTTTCCTAATCTGGTGAAGAAAATGGACATAAAATCCCAGGAAGCTCAGAGAATTCCAAAAATCAGGGATCCAAAGAGGCCCACACAAAGACACAGCATAATTAAAATGCCAAAGGTTAAATACAAAGAAAGAATATTAAAAGCAGCAAGAGAAAAATAATTAATTATTTATAAGAGAACACCCATGAGACTGGCAGCTGATTTCTCAAAAGAAACTATGTAAAAGGGCTTGACAAAAAATATTCGACAGGATGAAGACCTAGGATATACAACCAAGATTAATTTATCCAGCAAAGCTATCATTTAGAATTGAAGGACAGATAAAGAGCTTCCCAGACAAAAATAAGCTAAAGGAATTTATCACCACCAAGCCAGTATTACAGGAAATGTTGGAGGGACTTCTTTAAGAAGAAAAAACGTATCAAAAACAGAAATAAAGAATGGTAATCAAAAACAGACTCACAAATATAGTGGACAATTTGGTGAAGGACAGAGAGGAGGGAGGTTAGAGGTAGAGGGAGGTTGGGGGGCTGGGAGAATGGGGTGAAGGGTTAAAAAAGTACAAATTAGTAGTTGATAGTTGGTCATGGGAATAGGGAGCACGGCACAGGGAATGCAGTTAGCATTAAAATGGCTAGGTAGAGAGCCAGGGGAGGGAGGGAGCGATTAGGGGATCGTTTTATAAACTATATAGATGTCTAACCAATGTACTGTATGCTTGAAACTAATTTAAATAAGTTTTTTAAAATTGGTAGTTACATAATAATCACGAGGATGTAAACTATAGCATAGGAAATACCACCAATAATACTGTAATAACTTTATGTGTTGCCAGGTGGATACTAGATTTATTGGGAGGATTGCTTTGTAAATTATATAAGTGTCTAACCACTGTGCTGTACACCAGAAACTAATATAAAATAATATTAAATGTCAATTGTAATTAAAAAAAATTATGAAATATCTGCACACCAGATGCATATCTGAAGGACTACTAATAAGTTATAATTTCTGGAAGATATGCATTTTAGCATAATAAAAGAATGATTATACTGTGCTACTTGATTTTATTTTGTCATTAGAAATTTTTTTTTTGAAACTCACCTAGAAAACTTATACTTAACTGTTTGCTTCTTGGAGTAGCATAATATATAGAAAAGATAAGGATTGTACTTTTGGTTAACTATATGGATAACTACCTGTATGGCCTTGAACAAAGTACCTGGAAAGTACTTGGTTTTTGATTTCTACATCTGTAACTGAAAGAGCAGGATTGGATGATAGCTATCCAAGATCCTAGTTATCCTTTTGCTCCGAGAAGAGTCACAAATTTGTCATCTAGCTTAGGAAGGTCTAAGAATAATGCCAAGCCCCTGCCCCACTATATTTTAGTCTACTTTGTATTCTCAGTGCCCTAGGTAGTACCTGCCACGTAACAGGTACTTAATAAATATTTCCTGAATGAATAAACAAAGCTAGAAAACTAGGCATACTTTGTAAAAAATGGTGGGGGAGAGGGACAAAAGAAAACATTTGTTATCTGTCTACCCCTCTGAGCAACTGGTGTAATTGGGAAAAGGCCTTGTCTGCTACCCAGCAAGTAGTTGGTATTACATAAATCTTTGTTACTTGCTCAATGAATGAAGTTCCTCTCTTCCTTACAAAAATCCTATGAAATACCTATTGATTACCCCACTTTCAATAGAGAGGAAACCAAGACTTGGGGGGTGAAGGGTGTATGTGAAATAACTTATAAGGTTCTACAGATAATAGGAAATGAAGCCAGTATTTAAAACCAGAGCTTTCTGGCAACGAAACTCACTATTTAGATAACTTACCCTGAAGCATCATGGTTATTTCCAAAGGTTCTGATGTGGGGAGGCAAGTTACCTGAGGGTGGAAGATGCTCAAATGCTGTAGGTTGACAGGGACTCAGAAATTAAGAACCACCTTTCTAGAATTGTATCTGGTCGAACCATTGAGATTACTTGAAACATATAGCAGTCGTCTTTTTAAGAAGGTGGGGTACCAATATGAAGAAAAATATATTTTCTTAACTCCTAAAACAAACTTATTGACTCTAAAAGAAAAAAGCATTGGATTGGAGTTAGGCTGCCTGGATTTTAGTTCTAATATCTACAACCCATGGGACTTTAAGTAATTCAGTAGACCTTTCCAATGTGCCGGTTCCTCGTCTGTAACATAGATGTGTCTGTCTAGATTAGTGATTTTTCACAGATTCATAGAAAAAACATCAAGGGCTGGTCAGCGGTGGGGGATAGGGATAGGACTAAAGGGACAGAAAAGGATTGCCCGTCACCAAGGGAGGTATCCGGAAAGAACGCCAGACCAGGATGCCCCCATGAGAATGCCTGTGGTAGTACAATGGATAACTCCCTGTGACCACAGGTTCAGATCTTGCTGCTCTGTGGGTGACTCACTTCTGATCTGTATTAGCCAGAGAGTTGGGATGTAAAGTTTCCTCTAAAGATTTATTTAATTAGAAAGGTGAATCAATTTAAAAGCAGTAATAGTTAACATTTATTGAGTACTTACTATGGGAAGTTATCATTCTAAGAACTATATACACAGTCATTTAACCCCCACAACAGTGACATATGTGCTATTGTTATCTGCATTTTACAGACGAAAGCTGGGCACTCACAGTGGTTGAGCAAATTATTCAAGACCACACAGCTAATAAGTGGCAGAATTGGGATGTGAATCTAGGCAGTCTGGCTCCAGAATCTGTACTCTTAAGTTCTTTGCTGTATAGTGTCTTTAGACAAAATCCTAAAAGAGGATTTAAAGATAAGATTTAAAGAAAAACTTTAAGTACATAAGAGTTCATGTGATATATTGCAGGAATGACAAAAGTCATAAGTTAATAGCTGAAGTTCAGAAGTGCTGCTTTGAAGCATTGCCTTTAGCAACTCTCAGATTACTCTGAATTTCAGATTCCCTGGAGAGAGCATCTGAGCGCCCTTGATTAGCCAGGTGCTCAGCTCTGGGTCACTCAACCAGTGTGGGGGAGATTGAGGGCCACATAGAACAGATATGGCAGCTGCTACCTACCTTAGGATCTCAGCAGGAGATGGGAAAGCAGCATTTTCAGAGAAAAGGTAGTCATTATCAGGGCAATCACCTCAAGAACACCTACTGCAATAATCAATTGGCTAAGTCTAGGCTGACTTCAGAGCATAGGTTAAAATTCTTTTTCTTTACTGAATCCAAGACATGAAGCTTATGTTCTTGTCATTTGAGAGACTCATGGGGAAATTATAGACTGTCAACAAACCAGATTATTTATTTCTTTGTTTTGAAAGTAGAATAGCCTATTTAGCAGTATCTAGCACAAGTTTAAATGATCTGCTCTTGGACCCTGTAATTTCATTTCTGTATATGTACATAGATATATGTATAAAGGTGTTCACTGCAGCATTGTTTATAATAATGGAAATAAAAATGACCTAATATTTATTAATGGGATCTGGAGAACAATATGATAACATTTAAGCTATGGATAAATAGTCATGATTAAAAAGAATTAGGCAGTCCCATATGTAGTGTCAAACTTCTTCAAACTATATTAAGTGAGTAAAGCAAGTTACAGTACAGTATTCATAGCATGAACTAATTTTTATCGGAAAATGTGTAGCATTTGCTCTGTGTTTATAAATGTATTGCATTTGCTGTATGTTTATAAACATGTTAAAAACATATAGCAATAGTTTGAAAGAAAATATGCTAAAATGTAAAAGAGAACTTCTGGAAAAGGAAGTAGGATGGAGGGATGGCGAACCTGGTGGGTCCCCATAGAAATATAATTTTAAATTTGCTAGCAGCCATACTAAAAATGTAAAAGGAAACCAGTGAGTGAAATTAATGTTAATGAACATAGCTAAACTGTTATTTCAACATGTCATCAGTGTAAAGCACTTGTTACTGAGATACTTAAAATGTTTTTGTACTCTCTTTAATTCATATAGCATATCTGTATTCAGACCAGCGAAATTTTGAGTGCTTAATAGCTACATGTGGTTGGCGTCTACCATACTGAACAGCTGAGCTCTAGATATTTGTATACTGTTTTGATTTTTTTACAGTAAGAGTATACTCTCATCTGACGTGCATGATTTATTTTTGTAAAGTAGACCTTTTAATCGTTGTGGTCTTTTTCAAAGGTGAGTTTTTAATTGTACCTTTTCATCTTTCTATACCACTTTTCTAAGAAAAAGATATTTGGATGGCAGGCTGGTTTTATTTGAAATCAGTAGCCATGGCTTTTCATCTCAGTGAACACACATTAAGTCCATATTGGAATTACATAAAGAGATGCAATTTGAAAGAATGGATGGAAATAGCTTTTTATAGAATCTAAATTGTGATTCATAGACTTTTTATTACTTTGATGTGTGTATTACTTCTTTCGTCCCAAGGCTGTAGAAGCCTTTTGAACATTTCTGTTGTTTCTGTGGATATAAACAAAAAGCACACTAAAGAAATGTGAAACAAGGTTTGCCTGGGGTATGTGGTGTGGTTATAAAGTAACAAGGTGTGTGTGGGTGTGTGTGTGTGTGCATTGTTTTGTTTTGTTTTGTTCTGTTTTTTTGTGTGTGTGTGAATAAATAAACTGTATATTTGCCTTTCAAAGTAATTTACCTAAAAGTTGTAGCTGGATACCATTCTGCATCTGTCCTTCGAGACACCTTATAGTCAGTTTTTAAAAATAAGCAATACTTTCAGACATCTAATCTGACATCAGTATTTGACTTTGAAGAACATATATATCATGTGGATATTTTACTATTTACCACAGATTGTAATATTTTTTTCAGTAAAAGTATGTTGACATTTCCATTTTATACTGTTGTTGCTCTTTACAGTTAATTTCATTAAATTTTTTAAATACTTGAAAAATGAAAATGAAAATCAAGACAAATGGCCTTAATAAGGAATGACTAAATGAGCGTAAGGTTTATTTTTGAAGGAGATGAAAATGTTTCAAAATTAGATTGTAGCGATGGTTGCACAACTCTGTAAATCCTAAAATTCATTGATCTGTGTGCTTAAAAATGGGTGAATTTTATGACATGTAAATTATTATATCTCAGTAAAGCTTTTTTAAAAATAGCCTTCAGTGATGCTATTAAGAATTTTTATAACCATATCTGTAGTTTGAAGTAATTTAATGCATAGTAACAAGAGTATTTTGTAGAATTTGATTGTTTAAAGAGGTATTTGGATATGTCATTTGATTTTAAATCTTTCTTCCTTTAATGTTCACATTGTATGTCTTTCCTTCTCCTGGGTAATATTTCCTGTAAAGGCTCCCTGACATTCTTTCCCCTGTGGAAATCCATTTCCTCATCAATAAAATAGGGTTAATAACTAAACATGGTGAAAATTAAATGAGATGCTATATTTAAAAATCATAATATCTGAGTCATAGCCTATTAATTATGCATTAACCTGTATACTGAGTACCTGCTATGGCCTTTATTGTCTGTGATTCAAACGTGGTAGGGAACCACTCTATTTTACCAATGAAAAGAACTAGTGAAATATTTGGGAAAACATTTAGGATTTGTTCTCATGACTCTGGATACCTAGTTCGATTAGATAGTAGTGAAAGCAATGTAGTTTAAAGCGTATCACTTTTTTCCATAGGAAACAGATCTTTGCCCCTTTACACTCACATTATCTGCACATTTCCCAGCCTTAGACACATTTTGTAGTCTAAATGAAGCCTGCCAAGGTTCCCTTTTCAGTTCATCACTGCCTCCTGATATTAGAGAGATCTTTGCAGAATGACATTTCTCTCCTGCAGTGCTTCTGTGCCCCATTTAACATACAGCCTTCACTTTTCTCCTAACCCCTACCTCCTTGCTTTCTCAAAGAGAGAAAACTCAAACCTCAGCTTCTCGTGAAGCAATTCAGAACCACAGAGCCTGGCAATAGGCAGTGGGTCCAGTACTAAACTTCAGTAATGACTCAGATTCTCCTCATTTTTAAGCCACCCCCTGAATTCACAGGTACAAATCTGCTTGTCTTCTTCATTTGCCATCACACATCCTTCCTTTTATACCTCTGAAAACCAAAGTATCTATGCCAATTCTAATTCACCAAATATTTTTAGTTTTCTCATATTCTAATTTAGCTCAGAAGCATTTTCTGGTGTACTACCGGGTTGTCACTGGACTTGTCATTTCTCCCAGCCTGGTTGCGCCTGAAGCAGTTTTCATAACTAAATGATGAACCTTCGAAGAAGGAGGTATGAAATGAAAATGGAAACAACAGCATGCTCTTTGTAACCAGTTCTTTAATCTTCCACCTGCCATAACATGGAAATGGCTCATAATTATCGGAGGAGAGAACTAAACTCCCGTACTATGGCAGAAAGAATGAGCACTATGAGAGGGCGAGTGACAGAATCTATCTCCAGCAGGGAGGGGACAGATATTTTGGAAAAGTTTGACGCCAAATCGGATATATTTGTATAACCTTTTCATGTAGAGCTGTGCTGCAGTCAGAGAGGGGTTTGGGCTTTCTTCATTAAAGCTTATTAAATGAAGAAATAGGACAGTCGTTTTGCTCCGGTAGATGGGGGTCAGAGAGGCGGGTCTGGTCTCCTCAGGATATTAATGTCTGCCTTCAGCCGGGGTAAATGAGCCGTCACTTGAGTTAGAGGCAGCTTTATGTGCTCATCGCTAGGGATTCCCATATGTCCAGGGAGCTGCAGCAGTAAAAAATGGCAGAGCTCAATGGTAGAGTGCAGAGGGCTCTCATTGGAATTCATGTCAGGAAGCTCAGCTCAGTCTGCCCAGAGCAAGTCTGTTTAATGTTGATCAGCTGTCCATCTGATAAACCGAATTGATATGGGCATTCCCTCCAAGGGCTGCCCTGACAGTGACAGCCGCAGCACCCAGATGTCTTGTTAGGCTTTTTTGGTAGTCTCAAGGTTTTTTTTAACCCCTTCTGTGATACCCAAACCAAAAAGTGCTTTTAAAGATAACAATGCCTAGCTAGGCTTTCCCTTTGCTTCTCTGGCAGAAAAGAGGCTAGCTCAAACTGTTTCCAGAAACCAGATACTATTAGTTACCCCTCTCTCTCATCATAACAAGCATCTAATTGACCCGCAGGATAATTATGTGTTGACAGGGTCAAGTTCGTGTCTAGTTATTCAAAATAATGTTTCTTAAAATATTCTTAAATACAGTGAGTTCCCTGGCTTGGTTATGCTTTATTAGTTTCATAGGTGTGTTAGTTGATCATTAAGTAGAACTGTATTATGTTTATGCATAAAGAGAAAATGTATTACAAATTTCGTTTTGGTTGGCTAATTTCTGATAATAACTGTGGTGACTTCTTGCTGAGTCCCAGCATCCTCTGCTTTCTCAAGTATCACTATCACCACGAAGGCAGCTCACCTCTTTGTAGATTGGTATGGAGGGAACTAATTACAGAACACATCAATACTGAGCTTTCTTTAAAAAAAAAAAAAATTATGTGAGATGAATATGTTAATTAATTTGACTATAGTAATCTTTATCAAAGCATGATATTACATGCCTTAAATATATACAATTATTGTTTAAAAAACTAAAAAATACAGAGCTTTCTTTTTTGGAAATAAATTAAGAGAGATAGGTCTTTGTGTTAAGTTGTGATTATTTAAAAATTATACTTCTACAAAACTACCAATAGTTCAAAATTACAGTACCGAATATGGGAGAACTTTGTTTTAAAGATTTTTACTGAAGTACCACGTTAAGGATTTTGTTTCCCCAGCCCCCCACTTCCAGACCTTGTTTTTTCATAGCGTGGCAAGTTTCTAACATAGACTCTCTTTGAATGAGACCAGCCGCAAACCTATTTTATGCCTCTTTTCTATATAGTATATTCTAACTTAGAGTGTCAGCTGAACTTTCCTAAAAAAGACACAAAGCCCTCAGTACTTTCAGTGATTGCTTAATGTGTGTGGTCAGAGCCAGAAGTAAGGTCTGGTCATTCTTTCCAGCCCTTGAACCTGTGACTTGATCTCTTTTTTGGAGGTCGCCATTACTACAGACTATAGCTTTGTCATTTTGCTTTTAATGGTTGAAATTTTTGGTTTCAGTCACCTGTTTTTAAAATTAGAATTCTTGTATCCAAATGCAGGAATGAAACAAGATTAGTTTTGAATGCTGTGATCATGGCAAACCCAAAATTCAAAGTTCCATCTTCACTTAGGTTATCAATATGAACAAATGGCAAAATAGGAAAATAATTACATCTCTGTAATTATTGCAATGAATTGATGAATTTCTTGGAACTTAGGGTCTGACCTACTTATAAAAAAATTAATATTTGACACATAATTAGTCAAAGGTTATCTCTGTAAAAGATTCTTTTACCTGCCATTAAAAGCATATACCTTTCCTTTTTATTGCCATTCATATGCCTCAATATTTTTTAATTTTGTTATTTTTGAAGTATATCTTAGGAATTCTTTTGCTCTTAACTGCTTCTTCCCCTCCCGCCTCCATTCTTTGCCCTTATGGAGCTTTCTTTCTATGGGGCTGTGAGGAAAGAAACAAAACACAAAACAGCCAGTGTGTCAGGTAGTAGTAGTGCTGTGGAGGAAAAAAAAGGCGGGAAGTGGTGATTGGGAGGGCTGGTGAGGGCGGGAGGGTTGCAGCTTTAAATGGAGTAGTCAGAAAAGGCCTTACCGATCAGGTGAACTTTGAAGGGACCTGAAGGAAGCAAGTGACTAAGCCTGGCAGTATATATAAGGGCAGTATGGCCCAGACAGAGGGAAGGGCAAAGGCCCTGAAGCAAGAGCAGGCTTGGAGTGTTCAAGGGACGCTAAGGAATCTAATGAGCTGGAGAATAAGCAGGGAGGGAAGAGAGTAGCAAGTGGAGTCAGGGAGCTAAGAGGGTAGAGGAGCTGGGACAGATTGGGTTGGCCTTCGGAGTATGTTGTAGGGAGTTTGGCTTCTACCCTGAGCAAGATGGAGAGCCACTGAAGGGTTTTGAGCAGAGAAGCTAAGTAAGTGATGGACTTAATGGTTCCTTCATCTTCCTGCTTGCCTCATTTCTGATCTTTTTCATTTTTGCAAAGCTAATGGACTAAAAATATTATCTCATTATTATTATAATACTACTTTTCCAAATTATTAGTGAGGTCGAGCATCATTTTATGTCATTTTTGGCCATTTGTGTTTCTTCTAGAATTACTTCTTCATATCCTTTCCCATTTTGCTCTTCAGCTGTTTATCTTTTTCTTGTCAATTTCTTGTCCAATTTGGACAAGCTCCACACATATTTTGAATACAATCTTCCGTCTGTTGTATGTGTTGTAAATACTTTATTTCAAGTTTATATTTGCCTTGGTCTTTTTTATGGTTTACTTATATAAACATTTTTGTATATTGTAACTATTCAAATTTATCCATTATTTTTTTATTACTTCCCGAGTGTTTTATTTTGCAAGGCTTTCTCACTCCAAGATCATATGAATGTTTTCCTGATTTTTTTTTTTAATGTTATTTTATATCCATCAAGATGGGCCACAGAGCTTTCAAATAGGTTTTTAGTGTTGAGGGTTTTTTTTTCTTTTTTACTTTTTGACCTAAGTTTATAATTTTGTTTTTTCACATTTAGATCTTTAATCCATCTAAATATATTTTTTTCTATGGAGTAAGGTAGGGGTCTAACTTTATTATTTTTTCTCTTAATCAATAGTCAGTTGCCCCAACACCTTTTGTAAGGAGAATTCGCCTTTTCCCTAACAATGGGAAATGTTATTATCTTTACCATAAATAATTTATTTTCCAAACATATTTGGATCTCTTTCTGGACTTTGTCCCACTAGTCTGTAAGTTTGTTCTTGTGGTATTACTACATTTCTTAAAATTGCAATCACCTCATAATAAGTTTTAAAATCTAGAATAGCAGGCCTCTTATTTTCTTTTCCAAAATTTTCTTTGTTTGTAATTTTCAAATTTATTCTTCCCACATGAACATAAAAGCCAGTTTTACAATTTAAAAAATCTTTTAAGATTCAAATAAAATGATTTTAAATAAATAACTTTTGCCTACCATCTTAATACTTTCAGAGACACCCTGAATTTTGCACATTTTGTGTTTGGGATTCTTATTAGTTTTCTATTGATATGCAAAGAGCCAGGCTTTATTTAGAATAAAGAGAATGCTGGGCTTGAATCCAGCTCTGCTGTTTACTAGCTATGTGAACTTGAGCAAGCTATTTAGTCTGCCAGTCCAACTCCCTTCTGTACAGTGGAAATAATAATGCCTACCTAAGAGAGCTGTTGTGAGTTTTACATTATCTTATTTATTAATCTGTTAATTGAGTTATTATGCTTACAAAATTATTTTATATAAGATTGCTCAGCATACAGTAATTCATTGACTCAAAGTAATTAATTTACTTAGTGGGAGCCATAATTGCTATTAGGCATTTTTAAAGACAGGATATCTGAAGTATGTTCAAATGAAATGACGTGATATCTGGCATTTGCTTCAAAATACTCTGGAAAGAGAGTGAAAGGTGTGGCTGAAACAAGATTAACGTCCACAGAGATTCTTTATGCTGTATTTCCCACTTTTATATGTTTGAAAATTCCCCCAAATAAAAAAATTTTAAATGCATCTTTAAAAACTATTAAAAATGACAAAGTGCAAACATTTGTTATTTCTAAGTGGAATATTATATATTAATTATATTATTGTCTGAACTTTTCTGTATTTTGTTAAACCCCTCAAAAAGAAGGAGAGCAAGGAGGGAAGGAAGTGGGGAAAAGGAAAAAACAGAATAAGAAAGAAGACTCCAGTGTCTTTTATCTTTCTTGCCTGTGTGGTGAAACACAGTTGACACTTCTATTTTAACACCAACTTAAAAATTTAAAACATTTAAGAAGATTTTAAGTTAATATAAGGAACAAGTTCTAATAATTAAAACCATTCATCAGCGGACCTGGCTTCTGTGTAATTTGTTATCACTCATCCCTGGAGGGGGTTAATTGAAGTTAATTGACCTCTGGGGTCACTTCTAACTCTGATTCTATAAACCTGACTTTTTAGTTTATATCATTCCTTCGCTTTTGAAACCAAGATTGATAACAGTCTCCTCTATCTTTATAAAATAGATTGCTAAGTAAAGAGTTATTCATTTAACAAATATTTATAAGCAACCCAGGGAAGTAGGTTAGTATAATTTACAGTATAGTGAGGGAGAGGGGTGGCAGGAAGATACATGGCTAAAGAAATAATTACAGTATAATAAAATAAATGATTGCGCTATGGTCAGAGGCTTTCAAGCACAGAAGGCACTAACTCTGGGGAAGTGAAGGAAGACTTCACAGAAGTGACACATGAGCTGATTCTTAAAAATGCTTTAAACAAATATAGATTTATTGTTCTCCCTTCAACTTCAAAAGTTGCACGGCACATCCATACAATGCACCTCTGTAGAGACAGCTGTTAAACAGAACAAGGAGATTCTCTATTTGTAAATAATGTAGAACTTTTCTAGCTGTAAATAATGTGGCACTATCTTCAAGAGATACTATTAGGTGAATAAAACCAGAGTACAGAAATAGAAATGTAAAATGTCTTTACTATTTTTGTGGTATAATTTTTACTGAACGTATCTTTCAGGAATTTATTTGCCTGTGTATAACAGACTCTAACAAACAGTAGCTTAAAGGAATGCAGTGTTTATTTATCTCAGATAGCAAAAAGTCTAGAGATGGGCATATCAGAGCTGGTGTAGCTTTCCTAAGAAGTCTTCCAGGGCCCAGGCGTCTCCTTACCTCCTGCTCACCATTCTTTTGTTGGGAGCCCTCTTTAGGATCCTTAGGTCTCTACTGTGCCTCCAGGCTGCTAGGCTACATTCCAGACAGGCGGAAGGGATAAGCCCAGAACGCCAAAGGTACACATCAGCTGAATCTGCCCCTTATATCGAAAACTCAGTAGAATTCTCAGGAACTTCACCTAGTGAATTTATATTTATTGGCCAGACTGTGCTACAGGATCACCTCTAGCCTCAGGGAATCCTGGGGAGGTGAGTGTTTTTGAGTACATTGTCACTCCAAATAAAATCAAGGGTGTGTTCGTAGTGAGGAAGGAAAGAGTGAATAGGTGGTAACTAGCAGTATCTGCCATGCTTTCTAAAGCTTAGAATGCTAAAAAAAACAATTTGGAGAAATGTTGGAAGAAAATAGATCAAAACAGATGAAGTTGTTTAACATATAATTGAAAGAAAGCAATTTGGTGAAAATTCTTGTGAAAACATCGATTAATCCTCTGGGTTACATCCAATGTGGTAATTACTTCCTTACTCTGATTACTTAACATAAGTGGTATTCATTTGTGACTCTTTTCCAATCAAGATTTAGCATGAAAAATATCCAAGAGTACTAAAATATAGTACGTAAAATGGCATGAAGACTTTTATTTACGATAATTTTTAAAATCCAGTACACTGAAAGTTTACTAGATTACTTTGGGTGGCTAAAATAGGAATAAGATAATGAGAAGAAAATATTCCCAGCTTCTTTCATACTGCTTCTCTGCTGTACACTAAATGAGACTCTTGCACAGTAAAATTTGGAGTTGTTTATCTGGTGATAAAATCTTAAGAGGTAAGAGCACAGTACTAGATAGTGGAATTGCAGGACAGATTTCAAGATGAACAATAATTTTATTTCTATTTCCTATAGAAAAGTATGTACCAATAATAGCAATAATTTGGTCTTAAAAAAAACAACAACAATTAACTGTCAGTCCACATAATTTTTTTAAATTCTCAAATCTTAGAATTTTAGAATTGAATATTAAATTTTAGAACTGAAATCCCTGAATCTTAGAACTGGAAGGGACTTTTTCTCCAGTTGCCCTCCTTTTAGTAATGAGAAGACCAAGGGCCTGAGAGCTTAAGGGATTTGCCCACAGTCTGATGTTACTGGTGGAAGTAGAACTGTTATCTAGGTTCCTGGCTGGGCTAAATCACTTGATTTGGTTCTAACCAGATGATTTGGAAACAACTTGATTCCTTTCCCCAGTTACTATGAACAAAAGAGACAAATCTGGTCATACTGTACTTTCTCTTAGCAAAATTCTCTTCCTCAGTGCTTAGAACTTAAGGATGAAAATTGGACAGATTTGTGGTGGACATATACTATTGTTGGTAACATTGATAACTTTGCCTTCTCCTCCCTATTTATTTACTATTCATTAGGTAAATAAACATTTTAAATTATTATTGGTCACTATAGGGTGACTCTGAGTTTCAGCCTTCATAAACTGAATGTTCTTGATCAGATTTAACCTCTTCAGACCTACTGCAATTAGAATCATAAGTAGATAATTGAGAGTTCTTTGTAAATGGTGGGTAGTGTACAAATGATGGGTTTTCATTTTCATTATTATCACTGTTTTTGTTGTTTCTGGCCATGTGGCACTTAAAAATTGCTATTTATTTAATGGATACTATTTTATGATTATAGATATCTTTATTAAAAGCTCAGAATCATTCATTTCCATCCTTAGAGTAATTCAAAATACAGTTTTTTGCTTACCTGGTTATTACTTTCATAAACTCAACTGCATGAGAGATTTAACCAATGCTTAACCTTTCTTGAGTTCTATTCTTGCCCATAATCTCATTGTTGAATTTTTATGAAATGTAACAATATGCATTTTTACAGTGAGTGGGTTTGTAAACTATAAAACATTTGCAGGGTACTAATAAAATACATTTTTTATTCCTTTCTTTTAGTTGTTCTTTTAAAGGATAATTTTTAATTTTAGCTCCTTTTAAAAAATATTTTTTTGTTAACTGCTTAGTAGTCTTATGAGCCTCCATTCTCAATGATTTTCTTTGGGATATAATGAGGTTTAAATCTAAACCATTTCTTGCATTTAGGATTAAACAAGATAATGTATAAAAGTGCTTAGCCTAATGTCTGGTACAAATTACATTCCCATTTATACTGGAGTTCTATTAGATACTAGAAAGGATTCTTAGAAATCCTAAAGTTACAGAGATGAGAAACTTATACTGAGAACAAAGTAAACAGAACTGTGAAAGGTAGCCATCCTCTGGCCAGCTTCTCCGGTTATCCTGGTGACTCATGGGGTGGAGAGTGAGGAAAAATGCAGAGAAGGAAGGTGTCAAGGTCTGCTTATAGATCCCATACTACCCAGTGGAGAGGCCTCTAATAAAAACTTCATGAAAGCCTTTTTGCAAAGGCAGTTAATGTGAAGTTTCAACCAAACTAGCAGCTGTAGTTGCCACAGTTCTGTCTTTAGCTTCACGATGTTTTCCTCTGCCAAAATGTAGTAAGTCATTTCTAAGTTTGAAGCATTCAGCAAGGCAGAGCCACCAGAAATGTACACCTGATTTCCATGACATATATGGCAATGCTGTATTAGCTAGTGGACCCGCTATATGGACATATACATTATTGACATTAATGTATTATGGACACATACATTATTCCAACACAAATTGGAATAAAATGGAACCTGTACCCTGTTGGCAGAGTCATTCCAAAGGAATGAAGAAATCAGTAATCTTAAATTCTGTTATAATATCGAATTATTTCAAAACCAACTCATAATTGATGCCAAGTAAAAACACCATGTACCCATTAGAATATGGCATGATTGAATAAAGCACATTTGAAATCTTCAAAAAACAAGCAACAAAATTCAAAATACTAAGTGAAATAAGTCAGACAGAAAAGACAAATACCATGTGATCTCATTTATATATGGAACCTAAAAACAAAACAACAAAAAACCTGAACTCAGATACAGGGAACATATTTGTGGCTGTCAGAGAGTGGGGTGGGAGGTAGATGAAATGGGTGTAGGTGGTCAAAAGGTACAAACTTGTGGTTTTAGAATAAATAAGTCATGCGGGTGTAATGTACAGCATGCTGACTGTGGTTAATAATACTGCATTTTATACCCAAAAGTTGCTAAGAGTATATCTTACAAGTTCTCATGACAAAGGAAAAAAAAAAAACTTTTAACTATGTATGGTGATAGATGTTAACTAGACTTATTGGGATCATCATTTTGCTATATATACAATGTCGAATCATTACGTTGTACACCTGAGACTAATATAGTTGTAAGTCATTTATATTTCAATTTAAAAACTTCATTAAAAAGAAACAATCGAGAAAAATAGACTAATGTATAAATTCTTTATGGTTGAAAACTGAAGTCTGGCGTTAGTGATAAGATGGTGTTCTTGACACTCAGACAAGTCTTACCTTTATGTTTTAGTCAAAGAAGTTTGGCAGAGATCACAGAACTTATCCATACTGCTCTCCTTGTACATCGTGGGATAGTAAATTTAAATGAATTGCAATCTTCTGATGGGCCACTGAAAGACATGCATTTTGGAAATAAAATAGCTATCCTGAGTGGAGACTTTCTTCTAGCAAATGCCTGCAATGGACTAGCTCTGCTACAGAACACCAAGGTAAAACTGGGCAGGGTTTGCTTGTGTCTGGATGGCCTTTAGGTGGCTCTTGGTTGACTGTAAGAGGTACAGAGGTCTGTGTACCCTGCTGCTCCAACTCCACATCTGTAGATGCTCAGTAAAATTGTGATGATGATAATGATGATGACGATGGCCTGTCAACATCAGATAGAACTAGTAAATGCTAGGAAAGAATTTAGAAATTAATTTATATTTTTTTCTGATAACAGATAAAATTATTTGTTAATTATAGGATAGTATTAAATAGTCAATATAAAGAAGATATAAATAAATATTACCTATAATCTTACTATACAGAGATAATCAATGTTAGTTAATATTTTGTTTTATATTCTTTCAGTCTTTTTTGTTTTTCATACTTTTATATATGTGGAGTTTTAGCAACATAGGTGAAAATTTGCGTGTATAAGGTTTTTTTAATCCTGCCTATTTTTTCCCACTTTATGATGTGGGCATTTTCACATGTTATTAACTTTTTCATAAACCTTTTAAAGGCTGAACAATAGTCGATTATTTAGATGTTATATCATTTATTTAACAAATTCTTCATTTTTGGACATTTACGTTGCTTCTGATTTTTTTACTATCATAAGTAGACCTGAAGTAAACATCTTTACACATCAGTTTTCCTCATTCCAGATTTTTCTTTATAGAAATAATACCTAGAAGTGGTTCAAAGGGTTTAAACATTTTTAATATCCTTGATACATATTACTATACCGCTTTCTAGAAAGATTGTAGAGGTATTTCACATAAATCAGGACTAGTTGGCACTGTAAAATAACAGTAGCCAAAACAAGAATGAAGTTTATTTTTTCTCATGTAAAAGTATCTAGGAGTAGGCAGGCCAAGGCTGGCATGGTGAGTCTACAAAGCCAGGAACCCAGGCTCCTGCTGTCTCACTGCTCTGCCGTCCTTATCTGATAACTTTATGGCCCAAGATAATTGCCATTGTTTTCCCACCCCAGTCAGTAGGAGAGAGAGAGGAGGAAGGAAGGACTGAGAAGGGCCGATCTCCTTTCCTTGAAGGTCACAAGAGTATACATCTGGGCTTGCTAAGGTCAATCTCAGTGTAAGTCTGCTGTCCCAGAATCCTATCTGACTTAGCATTTCTCTTGGATTTTTAATTTCTTAACAGAGAGTGACTGCTAATAATTATGTCAGAATAAGCCAGCATGGGTTTGATAGATCTCCACTCTACATTTTCAGCTTCTGCCTCAGTTTTTGTCTAGGGTAGGCTAGTAGTATGTGAAACCCATGTACAGCAGAGAGTTATGTTAAGATATAATGTTAAATCTAAAAGAAAACTAGCAATAACTCATCTCTTTTCCTAACTCTTTCAGACACCTCCCATTCAAGGACAGAATTCAGGGCAATTCCTGATAGTGAATATCTAGGGCCAGTTAACTAACTCCTTTAACTCAGGTGGTAAGAGAAGAATTTGACACTACTGCCTCAGCTGGCCACTTAGTGTATTATCCAATTATACTAAGACCCGCACAATAGCCTTCAAGAGTCACAAAGCCACCAGGTACCAGTTCAAAAATTCAGTGGGAAACAAAGTTAGAGGTTCGGTATCTATGAAGTATGTGTGGGAAATGAAAGCTGTGTAGAGTGAGTAGAGAGTAGACTGAATGTGCTTGCTTGTATAGTGTAAAGCTTTAACTAGTTGACAGCACTTTGTTTTTGCAATAAACGTTTGGCAACAGGAAGCTCAAAAAAATAAAAGTATATGTTTCATTTTTTAAAGTACTGGATTTGTTTCTTGAAGAAGTGGATAAGGAATGTGTAACTTGCAAAAGTTTGTTGACTTTTATTATCTACTGTGGAAGCCAGGGTGGTATCACTGAATACATGAAAAAGAAGAGTCAGATATGTAGAAAAAGTGTTAGGATCTACTTCCAAAGTTAGGAGTTACTCGAAGGAGACGTCCTGAAAATGATGATTTATCACGTGCAGCTGCAGAAGGTATATATTCATAACACTCTGCGAAGCCTAAATTTTATTTAGATAAATGACTGTTCTTCTAATTTTGGTCCTTTTGACTACAAGTTTTTTTATGTACATAGAAAAAGAGAAGCAATAGCTTTATGTTTTTTGGCTCCATTGGCAGAAGAAGAACTCTGCAAATATCTAAAAAATTCTAGTTTTAGTTAAGTGTCATCAGGTACTTCAAGTAATTAAATCATTTTAGTTAATTCTAAAAACATATTGTTTTTTCCGTCCATTCATAGAATCAAGGTACAGCCTTTAGAAATATATACCATCAGAAGTAAGCCATTATGGATAAGATTGGAAATTCAATTTAAAAGTTCAACATGGAAGATAAAATTATTAGTTTATAGTAATGACACAAGTACAAATTTTGTTGAAGCACACACAGTGTTGTGGTAAAAACAATGTTCTTACTACATCGAGATACCTATGGAGTAGTTGGAATTGATTGTGGTATACCCATAATTCATAATTACATCTAAACAAGTGTCGACATTCTACCGATAAAAATAGAAACTATTGTTATAAAAATTTACGAGTATCTCTAAAGTCAGAGTCTCTGAACGATAAGGTTTTGAGGATATAGCTGATGTTGAATACAATATGTTCCAGCACAGCAGTACTTGCCTTCTCTTTGTTGCCCATCATCAGTCAGATTTTAGAAATCTTTCTATCCAATAATGGTATTGAACCTTGTTATAAATGAGTTGTTAAAATTTTGTGACATTTTTTTCAACATCAATTGGAAATCTTCTATCAAGTTCAATGAATGGAACACCAAATTAGAGAATTACAATTAATGAAAGCAAAGCTTACATTAGAATTTTTCCCTATAAATCAAGAGAAGAATGGACCAAAATAAATAGTAAGAACTTAAATGCTAAACAAGATTAAAATTTGAAATTCTATAATTGTGATTTGGAGTATACCACTGTGAAGGAAGAATCTTTTGATGGTGCTCCTATTTTGAAAAAATTATACATTGCACATGAATGAAATGAAATTGAGAAGGCCTAGATTTTACAGCATCTAATTTTGACAAAACGTTTAAAAGAATTATAGGGATAATTACTTGACAAGTTTATCTTATAAAAATGTTTGTACAAAGAGAAAGGTACTCTTAAGGAAGGAAAAAGATAGTACCTTGGAAATATTTGAGCTGAAATAGTTACACTTTTCAATATGAAAAAGAATTAGAATTGAGTATAACCTCCATTTAGCAAATTTGCTCTGAGCTTATCAGGTAACTCAGAACCAGTAGAAAGAGCATTTCCTCAATTAAAAATATTATAGTCTATTAATCAGACTCAATTGAAGGTATCAGTAATTTCAAATTAATCATGAAATGTAACCATGAAGAATATTGCTGGCAGTTTTATTTTAAAATATCATATTTTTAAAATCACATTCTTCAGAAAAGTGCCAGTGACACAATATTAGAGACAGATATGGATGGTTAAGAAACCAATTAAAATATGTGAATGTATACCAAGAATAATTATTCTACTGGCTATTTTATTCAGATCATCAATATAAAGAAGTTATTTTTTACTTGTTTTAATGTACATAAATGTTATTTTTATTTCTTTTAAAATTTTATTTTTGCAAATAGTTTTTGAATAGAACTACTTAACAAGTACACCAGTAGAGTAAAATCAATTATTAGTTAATAAATATACACTTTAAAATATATAAATTTTTAATTACTTTAGCACTCCCTTTTACTCTCAAGTATCCCAGTTTGGATGATAAATTATGTAATGTCACCACTTTAAATACATTTCTCAGAAGTTATTTGAGATCCGTCTGCTTACATCTTTTTGGCAGAATTTAGTAACATAGCCACACTTAGCTATATGGGAGGCTAAGAAATGGAAACTTTATTGTGGTTAGCCATGTACCCAGCCAAAACTCTGGAAATTACAGAGGATTCTGGGAGACGAGTAGCTTTCTGTCCTACCTCCCCATCATGCTTTTTCTACTAGCATATTTTTCAAGCGACAGATCTGCTAGTTTTTAGGAAGAAAATGGTACAGTACCTTTAATATATAGTTTATAGTCACATGAAAAGGAAGCTAAAGTAAGAAATGAATCAATCAGCCATATAAATGGAATAATAGATCATTTCAAACCTCCCTCCAGAGATTTATTACCATTTAGGCATTCCTTTTATTTTATTTACCCTCAAATTGCTCAGTTTTCTATGTGTATAGTCTACTTTAATGGGTCTCACTAAATTCTCTCTTTTACTGGAATTCACATGATAGCAGAAAGGTGACTGATCCATTGTCCCTGGAAGCTACTTTCTGACTGCATGGTCCACCTTACCTCTTTATCATACTTGCTGTGGTCTGTGATGAAACTTGAGTCTTAGAGAAGGAGAAGGTCTCAGAAAGTGTGGTCTGGTATAGTTTCTGGGCACCTTGAGCTGCACATGACTAGATCTGGCCACGTATACTGGCCATTCATACCTGAGAAGAAGAAATGTTCTGGACATAATCACTGATCCACATTTTAGTACTATCCCTCAGGCTGGCCCTAATTTAAAAAAAACAAGGCTTATTGCCATTAGACAAATTCCTGTTTTCTCTAATCATTAATTTTAACTTACTTTAAGCTAGTCTGATGAAATATCAAGTTAGGTTAAGATGTAGTATTAAGAAAATATATAACCATGTTATAATGACACAAACAAATATTCACTTGTTTTTACCACTTCGCCCTATGGGAATAATATTTAACGTGTTTAATTTTCTTAGCTAGCTTGTATCATGCACACAATATTTCTTTCAGCATGGTTCAAGTTCAGAGAAAATAGAGGCTTTACTCCCATCAAAATCAAATCAGATTCATAGCCTGTGAAATCCACTCGGTGTTTTGCATTCAGAAGCATCACTACAAATGTTCCAGAATCTAAGACCTCCACCATCTGCTCCATTAGATGCTGAATTTCAATAGCACTACTTGATTTATAAAAACAAAAACAAAAACAGAAAAAAAAACTTAACACATCCAAGTGACAGTTCAGCCTGAAATTTCTCCTTTAAATAAAAATGATCAGGCATTTTCTTCTCTTTCAATGAGCCCTGTAATTTCATGGTATCATAGGTTTACACTTTTGCATTTTATCAACCTTTGTCTGGTGAGAAAGTTTTTTCTTTTTTAGGTGTTTTTTAATATTTGATGGTTATGTGTTGAATTGAAGATTTATTCTTTACAACCTTCCTGTTCATCCAAAATTTGCACCTTGTTCTTCAAAGGGTTATTGAAGGCTCTGTAAGGTCAATTTCAAAAGAAATTGGCTCACTTTTTGTGAAAGACCTTGAGTACCATGTCCAGGGGTCTGTAATTGATCTTCTACAAATCTAGGCTTTTAGTACCCCCTTGTAATCATAATAGATGATTTCCAAATCATGTGAACAATGTTTTAAACTGAGGAGACTGTAAGGGGTAACTAAAGTGCTTGAAAGTCAAGAATTATCTTTGATAAAGCAAATCTACCATATTCAGAACAAATTCCTTTTATTTAAATACTTGGCAGTATTCCCATCAGAATATCTTTTTAAGGAAAGTGAAGTGAGATCTCAGAAGAGGACCAGTTTTATTAAATGAATTCCCAGAAGCTTAAGTTGATTGAGTATATGTAATACTAATAATTATCATGGTTGGGGGGAGTGCGGAGTTGGAGGTGGCAATAAATATTTCTTTGGGGCAGTATTAAATTTTCTTAAGTTCTCTGTATATGGTTAATGTCTTGGTAAAGTTAGATTTCTATTTAATGATGTTTTAATTTTCTGTTATAAGAAAGAAAAATTGTCAGCAATAGCAATGGAAATAGACACCGCAGCAGAATTTCTGTACGTAAAGAACGTCGCTGGTTTTTTCACAGGACAGCCTACTTTTTCTTTAAGGATGTGTATTTAACTTGGTAATTAAAGATAGCATATTTGTAGCCACTTTAATTTTTTCTGACTTATTTGTTCTACTAATTTCCCATTTTCTTGTGCTACTGGATTCTTCTCTAAATTTCTATGTGTTTATCTCTGTACTTCTCCTGGGATAGACCATTAGATGAAGGGTTCTGCAATCATATGAAATTCAGAGCTTTTTATAATTGCCAAGGGTAAAATTAGCAAAGTCAATTATTCTCCCTATCGGTTTTCCCTGAAGATATTAGGGGTCTTCAAGGTAATTGCTTTAGGTAACACTTAGATTTTTAAATATCTCTAAGTATAGAAGTTGGTATATTAATCTTCTGGTAATTGTCTTCTTACTATTATAACTGTAGTCACATAAGTGTGAATTAACAAGGTTTTGAATTCAAGAGTGAGTTTAAAAATTAATGCTTACATTTTCATTCATTTTCAATTATGGAACCTAAGGGCAGCTTTTTATTTTAGTACTTTACTGTTTAAAAACCCTGGACTAAGACACCTAAGAATATCTCTTTTTAAGCCATAAATTCCCTGACTTCATTGAATTATTATGTTCACATAGAACATCACTGACAAGACAGGGTCATGCCAGAATCTAAATTTTAGTGTTTTAGCATCAAACTATCAGTGAGACATGCTGAATAATTGGGGGGAAGTCATGAATGGAAAAGCACTATAATTTAGAAATCTGGCTGACCATTACAGGTTCTCCCTGGTCCCTGTGTTTATCTGTAAACTGAATTTATATTTAAGGATTAAGCCACAATGCAAATAAGACTGTATAGATTACTACTTGTCATCTTTTAAAAAACAAACAAACAAAAAAACTGTGTTTTATTTTCCATACATAGTGATAACCATAATATTTAAATAATTGAATTCACAATGTTTTCTTTTTAAATCTTCATAGTCATTTTCATTTAATGGGCCTGTCACCATGCATCAGATGATAGACTATGAGTTAGCCCAAATCTTGTCTGCACACCCAGAACATTATCATGATGTCACTCCTGGAGGCTGTTCTATTAAGCATTAGTGATTTATATTTCAAAATAACCAGTGGCACAGATGTATTACTTACATAACTGATGTATTTCCTTATGTTAACTTTGTTTTCCTAAAGGCATAAATATGTTATTTATGTGGAAGAATTTTGTTTGTATAAATATGCTCAATTTATACATATGAATCACCTCCTTTTACACTATCTATATATTTGAATAGAGAGCCTGCTATTGGTTATGTTTGTCTTATCTTTCATATTCATGCTGAAAAGTGGGACCTAAAAACATGCTATACCATATGAAATTTAAATTTTTCCCTACCATAGTCATTTAAAATGGGCATTATTGTGACCTTGTATGTTTATAGTCTTGTTAGCACTATTTTACTTGTGGAAATTATTGAATTAATATCTTTCAGCCTCTCTAGTTTGACACCCAAGATTAATACTCTTTTCTACATATAACCCACTCAAGTACAGATTTTCATGACTAAAATAAATGTGTACAGAAGGTAAGTAGGATGTCATATATTGTAACAATAAAGGAAACTATCTCCATAGCAATTAAATAAAGTCAAAATGCTATCATATAATTACAATTTCAAAATTCCCAAACTAATTTTTCCACAGTTTTGTCTTATTGTGTGCTAATATAGCCACATATTAAACAGGCAATATATTTTCTGAGACTGCTTCTTTGATCTTTAAAGTAAAAGTGATAAACGATTAGTTTTTGAGAAGTGTACTAGAAATAAGCAGACACTCAGAAGCTAAGCAGGGTCGGGCCTGGTTAGTACTTGGATAGGAGACCACCTAGGAAGACCAGATGCTGTAGGCATAAAAAAATAAAAAAATAAGGGATTGTAAGCTGACAAGGTTCTTGCAATCTGTGAGGTCAACCAAGGGTTTCCTTGCCTAAAACAAACAAACAAACAAACAAATAAGTAAATAAATAAATAAGTGAATGAATGAATGAATGAATAAATAAGCAAAAAAACAAACAAATCAAGAAGACAAAATGTTATGTTCTTTTAAAATTTATCACATTAAAACCTTGAACTTTGCCCTCTTGGTGTCATAAAACAATGGAATGAAGTGTCTTTTTGGCATAGGAAGGTCAAATGCCATCATGCCAAATGGACATTTCTCAGAGTGTCTTTGTCAAACCAGAAACCTGATGACAAGGAAGAAGAGCAAGAAAAGTAT
This sequence comes from Pteropus medius, assembly GCF_902729225.1. Lineage (NCBI taxonomy): Eukaryota > Metazoa > Chordata > Mammalia > Chiroptera > Pteropodidae > Pteropus > Pteropus medius. The sequence continues at coordinate 26,108,353 of NW_024340696.1, read as the reverse complement.
TTCTTCTTCTATGTGTCTGGCATTTATAGAAGCACATTAAAAAAAAAAAAGTCTGAGTTCAACAAAGTACATCTTCCAAAGAAATGGGTGGAGTTGAAGCAACACCATGGTTGCCATGAGAGGTATAAATATATTGATTGTAATGATTTTATAGTACACTTAGCAACCTCGAGTTTTGTAAATCCCCTTTTCTACTCTCCAGAAATAAAATTAATTAAACCAGCTTTTATCCCTCCGTTTTCACTAACATAAATTTCAAATTTCTCCAAAGCCAGAAAGAGAAAAAAATCTATTTCCCAGCTTGAGTTATTCAGTACTCTTTTTTTTTTTTTTTTTTTTTTGCCTTTCTAATGATTTTACTCCTGAGTTAGAAGTACTGGACAGATGAATAGCTGATTCCGTCTTCTGCATCCTCAGCTTACCTAACTTCATATCTCTTCTCCATCCATCATTTCTTCACCCCAGTAGACTAGCACATGGTGCCACTTTCTTTGTCTCTTACTGTTCACAACTCAGTTGATTTCATGTCAGAAAATCTCTAAAGTGTATACACATCTTCTTAAACCCTTTTCCCCCGGTTTTTCATTCTTTCTCTTACCTATTCAGAAAAATTACCATCCATCTTTTTGCCTTATCCTTGTTTCTTTCAAGAGGAAAAATAAACCAAGAAACTTTACTTGGAGTTTAAAATCAGAGTAAAACTTGGTATACTCTTATGTTAAGAAAAAGGAAAATTATATAATTAGAAATGAAATAGGCTTAAGATCGAATGAGTGTCTCTATGTTTCATCTTATTAAACCAAATTTACCTGTAACTATCAATATTTAAAGATCATTTAAAAAACATTTCCTATTTAGTTTTATTTTTCTATTTTACTTAATTGTAGGTATTGTATAATTGTGGTTTTCTATTCTATTTTTAATTACAAATATATGCTATTTCTAACATAGGGGCTAACCAAGCTTTAGTGGGCTGTCCTGGGAACCTAGCCACCTTGTATTTTGGGAAAATGTGGTATGAGCTCCAAACCATTGACTTATAGATGAAATTTCAAAATGCAGTGCTTTTGTAATCTGGTACCTACTGCATTACATTAAAACCGAATTTGAACACCATAAGCAAAAGAAAATTTAAGAGCATCCATAAGTGTCTGTGTGACTACTTTTTATTAGTAGCCTCCTATAGCTCAGTTGGATTGCTGTAACTTTGGTTTTAGCATTTCCATCATTTTCTTGAATCCTCAGAGTTGTAAATTCTCAATGAAAAAAAATTCCCAAAGTTGGCTTTTGGGGCCTTAACCCAGGAGCAAATATTATTTATTTAGCAATGGTGATTGGGGAAGAGCCCTTTTCTGGCAGCTAATGACCTACTGGAGGACTTATGTGCCCAAGGCAAAGCTAAAGGCCATTAGCCCAACAGGTCATTAACTGACAAATGCCTGACCTTGAGATCATTTCTGATATTGTAAACGGTGAAAACCTTAAAGTGGGTTTGTTGGAAAGTATGGCTCTGCCAAAGATCTTCCTTTTTAAGTATTTTGGAAACTGCATTAAATTGATTGTTATTACTCATGTGGCTTAATTGTCTTTGCTTGGGGCCATTTTCATTGTGCACAGCAAGTCAGTCAGACATCAGTAAACACCAAAACTATACTCTGTGTCCAACTTTTAGTTTTTAAAGGACAACATCTCTGTTTAGAATATCAGGTTAACTATTTCATTACCAAGCAGTTGCAGCTACACTCTTGTAGCTCACTTACATTTTCATAATGTATTGGGCTGTATAGCAAGCACTTAGGTATTTTACACTCCTTGGAGATGACACATAAAGCTACAAAGAGAAGTGAAACGAACCCTGAAGTATAGAAGTCTGTGGACTTAATTCCTGTCCCTGGCTTTTTTTTTTTTTTTTTTAAATTAGTCATTTAACATTGGCTAGCTCATTTTTACCTCTCAGAATTCCAGGTTCAGATCTTTTTCTTCAGACTATTTATCTAATGTCTTAATTACCCAACTTTACAAATGAAATTAGAAATTTTATAATGTAGAAGATTTAATCTTTATTAAAATTGCTACCAAACATTTAAAAATAATATTGACATATTTTTGAGTGCTTTCTATGTAGTAGGCACTGTTGTTTACGTGCTTTATGCATATTAACCCATTTAATCCCTCCTAAGGTATGGAAAAGGTTAAGTAATTTCTTTGAGGTAATTCTGCTACTAAATGGCAATGCTGCTGTCTAAATTCAAGTCAACTGGCTCTCAAATCCTCGTGCTTAACTAAAGTACAATACTAACAAGCCAACAAAGAACCATAACTTTTTTGCCTGCAATTTTGCCATTACTGATACTAGAATTTATATCTTAAACAACTAGTAGTTTTTAAATATTGGAATAAATATTTCAATACAAATAGCAATAGGGGTTTTGTGAAACATTTTAGAAAAATAACTAGTAAGCAAAAGCAACTTATTTTAATTTCCTCATATGTAAAATGAAGTCAGCATTATCTTCATCCCCTGCATTCCTATTAGTTCTAATATTCTATAATTCTGAGTGTTGTGGGAAAAAGTCTAAACTTACAACATATAACTAGATCCTGAAAATGGCATGAAATATAAAGGACTACAAGGAAATCAAGAAAAATTGTTAATAAACCAAAGATGTAATAGAGAATCCAAAATCTTATATAAATATCAGAGTTCTAGAGATTTGGATGCAATTTCAGCAAGCTAAAGTAATACCCTAAATTTAATGAACTCACCTTTATGGCAGATTTGTGATGAGAAACTTAACATGGCTTTAATTGTTCAAGACTTTGAAAGCTGTAAGGTGATATGCAAATATAAATTTCTGAAAATAGTGATTAAACAGTGATTACTGCAAATTTGTTTTGAAATAGTTATGACTGATACAACAAGTTCACATATTAGAACAGTGTTGGTAATTCAACACAAATTTTTGTGTGCATTGTGCTAAGCATTGGAGATACCAGTTTAAAAGCTAATTGTATATCTTTATAAATAGGAAAATTTCTAACCCAAGGGTATCAGTATTTGATTCAAGGGTATAATGCAGCCAACCTCAAGTTTCTACTACCTGATTTTTTTGAAGGAGGGAAAAAAATAGATTACCTAATTTTCTGGAATGTAGTACTGTTACCGCTGGGGCCTATCGGACTGAGTTCAGTGTCACCCACGGCAGGGGAGAGGGATAATGGACGGCACAGGAGTGTAGTTAGCAATTTTCCTTGGTTCTTCCCTATTGACGCAGTGAAGAATCATAGGTCAGTGAGATTTAGAAAAGATTTATTAAAAGTATATTTTAGAAAGACAAAGAATGCCTCCAAGGAAGCACATGGAGAAAGACAAAGCATGCCCCAAGGAGGCACGTGGTTTCAGCAACGAGAGCCACAACAGAGTGCTATAATAACAACCACAACAAGAGGGTAAAAAAAGACCACAAAAAAAAAAAGCCACACAAAAAGCCACAAAAGGGCAAAAAAGGCAAAAAAAGATCCAGAAATGGGAATGTCTGCATTATATCTGGGCCGTGAAAGGTGGTTCCAGAGGCATTCCTAGGTGATGGGCAAGCGAGATCATTTTGATTGACACTTTGCTGCTATATAACTCTTTGCCTAGTGCTCATGTCCTTACCCAGAATTCAGTGTTATAATTAGATTCATGAACTTCCAAGCATAAACGCAGTATTATAATGAAGCTTAAATTGTAGGCAAATTAGGGTATTATCTTCTGCACAGACGTCTGTTGCTGGATTAAACCAGCTAAGATTATAGCCCTCCTGTCCTTTGTCTCTGGGGATGCAGGAGGGATTCTCTAACTACTAATATGGTGTTCTTTGGGTGGTCTCTGGGCTGGGCCACTATTCCTTTGTTCCCCTTGTCGCTTATGTCTGCCTAGCTACCTAACAGTACCAGTAGGGCCAAGTTATTTTTAGAATTCCATTGAATCACAGATTTTGGAGGGCTGTGAAGGTATTTGGAAGAAATACAATTACAGTTTTAGACAAGATGCATGGATTTTAATGCATATGATTCATACTTTTATTTCTGTGGCTGCCTTTGAAGTGCAAACTTTGGGATGTCTCTAATTTACAAACATCTGCCTTTTAGTGTGGCCCAATTTAAAGAGGAATTAGTTAAGCTGAAAAGTGAACTGTGTTCCCCAAAAGACATGGTATCCTTGGAATTTTCAAGATGTGTAAGAAATCCCAGAAAAATCCTGAAATTTTTAACTCTTTGTCCAAATGTGGTCTAAGCCAATTTGTTTTTATAAATCTTGGATCAAAGCTAAGAATCAACATCAGTGATATAAACCAACAAGATTGATATGTACCTCACAGAATATTCCCTATAGTACCCAAGAATGATTCTGTTTTATCCCGCCTCCTGCCTCTTATTTTCATTCAGTTAATTTACATGTTTTGGGTATAAAATGATACAGAAATTAACATCTTTACGAAACATATTTCAGAATAACAATGTTTAAACTGTATGGGAACTTAATGTGCAATTAAGATGGTTAACCAAGGTATGAGCTGTACATGACATTTATCAGCATGATGTAAGATAATGTTTCAAACCACAGATCACATCCTGTTTATTGGTAGTACTAACATCAATTTACCAAATCACTAGCCACACCTTTTTTTTTTAATGGAATACAGTAGAAAATAGAGGGATAATAAAACTTTTGTTTTATGAAACTTTTTACTCATTTTTATACATATGCATGTGTGCATGTACTTCATCGTGATATAAAATACAGCCCTTACTGTGGGTTACAATTTAAAATTTTTGAAAGCCAATATTATTAGGCAGTGTTCTAACCAGCAGTATCTGTTCAGTTGAATGAAATACCGTACTACGATTATAGTGTTTTGAAGTTTCACATTGTGAACTTGTGTTTCTCGAGGGTGAGATTAACTTCTAGGTAAAAGTACACTTGGAAAACATCACTTAACATCACTGAGAGGGTCCTCAATGAAGGAGTGAAAGAAAAGAGAAATTATCAGCCACATGGGGAAAAGTGGGCAGATCAGTGAAATGGCAGACATAATTCTCAGAGCAAGTTCAGTCAGAACAAAGTGTAACGGTGCCACCAAGTAAAGAACGTACTAATAGGGAACATCCCGAGTACAACAGATTCCATGTGCAGCAATTCCCATGTAGAAGAAGGTGGAAAATCAGACAACTAACTGTTGTATGATAGTGTAGGAATTTGTTTTATTAATAAGCAACTATTTACAGTTTTTATGGTAATGCCAGAGACTTGACACAACCAGCTTTCTTTAACCTACTGAAAAGCATCTCCTCCTTTATTTCTTATGAAAAGTTAATCTTGATTTAAGCATTTAGATTATCTGCCACTTTTTCAGGGACCTAATCATTGGTTAAATAAATAAATGATTATTTGTCATTGTTCAGTGACAAACAGAAAGCCAAGAACTATGTACCTTCATTCAAAAAAATGAATAAATTTTTGGACTACTGTTTTACTGTTAGTAAAAAAAATATTTGGCTAATTAACTATTCCTTACAATTTTAAGAATTTTTTTTTAATGTATACAACTGCACATTTAAGTATTTCTGATCACAGGTCTTACCGTTGATAAGCAAACTGAGGTCAAAAAAATAATGTTGCCGGCCTGCAGTCATGCAGAGCTTATCTGTATATTAACCTTCTAAGTGACAAACACAAATTAATGGCCTTTATCTTTTTAAGGCTGTATCTACTTGCATTAGTATAGTACCAGGCACTAGCAGGCTATCAAAAATGTTTATGGAATGAGTGTACTCTTCAAAAATAATATTAAACTTCAACACTTTATATTCAAGCCGTTTTCCTGAACTTGGGGTCTATTTTTTTGTTTTTTTCAGTTTTGAATTTATACTTTTCTTTAGTTCACTGAACTTTCCTGAATCCTCCTTGACAAATGTTACCAGTAGTTAGCGTTTATAAACCAATGTATCAGCTGTTCGAAATGAAAAATTAAGATTATCAATTTGCTTAGTTTTTGCTGCACCTGTCCTACTGGTAGGTGCCATTTCTCTCTCTGCTCATCCCCCTTAGCCAGAAAGAACTTCCAGCTCACTAGAACAGATTGCCATCCCTCCCACAAATAAGCTCGGCCTTACACATTTGGCAGTATTGAAAAGGCTTCCTTCAAAAAGCCAAGTTAGAGGCTCTCTCCAGAACTCCTGTGAGTTACTGGTGTGTTTATTGCAACAGACCTCTCATCATTGTCTTCATTAAACCTGGTCTTTGTCTGATAGGAAAGAGTGGAGAGAACTATTCCTTCATAGACTTCATCAATGGTTTTATTAAAGCCGCTCATTTATATTAATCAGCATTGCAGATTAGGGCTCATCTGGGTTGTTTGAGCCCAGGTGGTGGGTTAGTAGACTTACCCCTTATTTGGCCACTGCTGCTGCTCCCCGGGTTCTTCAGAGGTTGCATCTCCATCAAGGCTGCCAGCCTGAAAGCTTTGACTGAGCACCGGGGACTTAATCCACCTGGATGGAGATAGTTTGCTGAAACCCAGTTTATAAATGATAAAGTGCTTTACAAATGTCAGATATTATTATTGGTCTCTATATGGGAGTACACTACTCCTTAACCCTTCCTTCTCTACCTTACCTTGGTAATGTCAGTCTTTCCATCTTTAAATGTATCTCTCATATACTTGGTGCTTCATTTGTGTGAAAAGGAACTAAAGAGTGATGCTAACTGCTCTGGTTACCATTAGCAGACTATTCAGCATCTTTTATCTATAAATGTATTTTTTTGTAATTCCTTTTCACTGACAATTTAGGTTTTGTCACTTAAAAAAAATCTTGACAATATCCCTTCAAATACCAAAGTTCTTTTTAAAGGATATATTTATGTTAAATCCATCTTTTGTTCCTCCCAAGATGTATATGAGAAATAATTCTTCCCCAAGGGCATTTTACTTTTGTGGCTGCTTTATGCATTGCTATTTGTTCCTGGGGGTGGGGAGAGGAGTGCAATAAATTTGCGTGTAATTAATGCCATCGGCATTGCAGATGCGTGCACACACATGACTGTTTTTTTACTAGCAGCTGTTAAGAGTAGTAAAGACTGAGGGGCCATGTGTTCATTCACATCCTAAATAGAGTGATGGATCACATGTTGTCTTGTCATTCTACACTGTAGTAAAAACCGTGATTAAAATAACCTTTTTAGTGCAGGTTTTTTTAAAAAAAAAGGGTTATAAATCTGTAATAGCCTCCACTTTTTTATATACCAAGCAATTATGTAGCAACCTTTTTTAAGTGAATTAAAATACAACTCTACTACCTAATTACATCAACTCTAGTTTACGCTATCTAGAGCTTTAATTGAGCCACATTAGTTTATAGATAACATTTTTCTAAAGATTTAGTTGCATTTTACTTTTAACTTAAGTTAGGTGCTCCTTTGCTCAAACCAAAATATTCTGGTTTGCTAGTTAAGTTCTGTTGTGTCTTTTCCATCTGTCAAATGTTAACTGACAATACTCCTGAATCACATTTATTGAGAAAGGCATAACTTGTCTACATATAATGCTTACCACCACTTACTGATCTTTTTGCTAATCCAGGGACTATCGATTAATATATTACATAAATCAATTTGTGGATACAGCTTAGCATGAAGCCTCCTTGACACACACACGTGGAAGTAAGTTTAGTGTTTTATCTGATTATTAAGGCAGTATAATAAAAAGAGGGAGAAAATGTTATAATACATTGTAAATTTAAGCAATTATAAATTTAAGCAATTCTTAAAATTGAAGAATTAATTTTTAATTAAAAATCAGACTCTTACCACTTCCTTCCATATTATCATTATTATTACTATTTTGTTGTTTCTCCATTCAGACGTTTTTCTCTGCATAAGTAAACACATAAATTGACCTCATTTTTGTTTTAAAAGTACCTATCATGCTCTTCTGTTTTGTAACCAGCTTTTTTTTCCTCAAGCATATGTTACAGGCATCTTTGTATAGAAATGTAAGTGAGGATGTTTTTGGTCATTGTTGTTTTCTTACTACTCTCTACTTCTCTCAATTTGTTTTTTATAATGAGAATTTTATTATAGCTCAGGGCATAATCATCACAACACCTTTTATGAGGTTATGCATCACTTTAGCTTTTTGGTTAAACAATCATTGAATTGTAGTTACTCTTACCAAAAGATGAAGAATGATGCAATTACATATTCCCCTGAGATTGGTGAAATTTGTCTTACAAATTTACTGCTTAAGAAATTCACTCCAAAGTTCAATTATATCAGATCTGTGTGCTAAGTAAGATTCAGGTGCACGTGGATACTACCTGTTTCTTTCCTTTGGGGAAAAGCTGGAGATTGAAGTGGGAAGGGTCAACAGTTTGCTTAAGAATAGCAGTTGGGGGTGCACTGTCCACTTACTTTTCTACGTCACCTCCCTGGTAGCCAAAAAATGAGATGGCAAGAAAAGCCAATTCATAGCACTAACACTGTGAATGGTTACCGTTTCTGGTTCACTGGAATCTAAGGTATTAGAAGATTGAGAGATAACGTATGGCATTTCTTTAGAGTCAAATTTAAACATATGACACAAATTGAAAAGAAACACATTTTTGCGTTTGCATGTACAGGTAAGCAATGCTGCTATTCCCACAACCTCCAAAAATGCAAAAATTTAAGAAGATAATGTTCTTCTTGTTTACTCTAGACAGCTGAAGTAAATTTTATAACATGGTGATAGCCATTTAATACGAGACTTATTATGCTCCAGATACTCTTCAAAATGCCCAACATATTTACTCATTAGAGAGGGAAGTGATGTGGCCAAGTAGTGCCATTATTTGTTTGTTGCAACTTTATACTTAAACCTGACATCATTCTGAATCCTATATATATGAATTATTCCTATGCATTAGAGCCCTTCAAGACCCGGAGTTCAGCAATGTGACCTTTAAGTGACCCAAGTAAGACTTTGCCAGCTGGTGGAGCAGGCTACCAATCATAATGATTTAAAAAATAGAAATGATTTAAATGATTTTAAAATGGAAATTGTTTGATTATCATTCTAGGTATTGGAACCAAGGAGACTCGGGTACAAAAAGTTCACAAAGAAAGTAATCAGTCAAATTCAGACAAAGGGAAAGGTCCATGTGGAAAGAACATATTAGCAAAAAAGCAGTTTTTAAACTTACATGCCTAATTATAAATAACAAGATTTGAATTTCTAGAAGCTCAGAATCTTAGAACTGGAAGGGACCTTAAAAATTATGTTTTGCACTAATCAAAAACAGACTCACAAATATAGTGGACATTTGGGTGACAGACAGAGGAGGGGTTAGAAGGCTGGGAGAATGGGGTGAAGGGTCAAAGTACAAATTGGTAGTTGATAGTTGGTCACAGGGATGGGGAGCACGGCAGAGGAGATACAGTTAGCATTAATATGATGGCTAAGTGGAGGGCCAGAGGAGGGAGGGAGCAATTGGGGGGATTGTTTTATGAACTATATAGATGTCTAACCAATGTACTATATACTTGAAACTAATTTAAATAAATAAATTTTTTTTAAATTTAAAAAATTTTTTAAAATGCCAATGACAGGGGTGGGGATTATGTTTTGCAACTCTCTCCATTTTATAGCTTAGAGAAATTAATTGATTTGCCCCAAATCTCACAATGAAATAGTCTCTAGATCCTCCGGCTCCTAGTCCTCTCCTCTGATTCATTGTAGTCTAATCTGTTGGGCATCTGAGGGTAGCAAACATCGAGGCTCTTTTAGCCTATCTTCTTTTACTAGTAGGAAATGTTTGCTTACCAACCCCCTCCACCCCCAACCCCCAACCCCAGACCTGAGAAACAAAAGTCCTTGAATCTTCCTCATGGTTGCTTTTGTCCAGAGCACCAAGAAGTCTGGGCCTTGGGCTCTTAGCCGCAGAAGGTCTAGTATTTAGACTTCTGGATACTCCTCTGGTGCCATTGTCCTTGCTATCATTTTAGGTTCCTTGAACAAATTATTCCTCAGAAACCTGAAGAAGAAGAAAAATTCATTAAAACCTGAAGAAGAAACCTGAAGAAGAAAAAAAATTCATATATTTTAGTGCAGTAGATATCTAAGCAGGTAAATACCTGTGGTAGTAAGCCATGTAGTGAAAAAAAAGATTAGTTTTGTTAAAGTATGTGTGTCTGGTAGCCCTGTGGTCTTTTAGAAATATTTGCAATTTTAAAGGAGGATGATACTTAAACACATCTCTCTTTGGTATTATTTTAAAAGTAAAGTAAACATTTCAAACAATGGAAAGAGATTTATGTGTGCACTGGGTAAATCACTCTTGCCTGGGACACATTCAAGTCCCCTAGGCTATTTCCGCTTTTCATAATCTCTTCCTGGATTTGTTAACCCATGAGCCCAAAGCTTTTTCCTTGATGATTGTCATTGGCTATGAAGGTGTATTCTGCTTAAGTAAATATGGCCATTTGGAAGGATAGGTCATTTATAAATTATGAACTTGTAAGTACAGATCTGTCTATATTTGTTGATTGTGTTAAGAGAAAAGGAATGAGAGAATAAAAAGTTTTTTTGCTTCAGCCTGGTCTGGAATTTCAGGGAAATAAACACTGGGATTATCCAAAACCAGATCCATTGTTAAAAGTTCATGCCATCATTTTGACATTTAGTTCAGACTTTCTCTTTGTAAATCCCTCTTCGCTTTACCAGTTCTGATCTCAGAGCTCAAACTCTTTCAAAACCATAGCAATTCTTAGTGAGTGATTGATCTGTATTATGTATCCAGCCATCACGGAGATCTTGGGATGTTGCTTGTATAAACTGTAATCTGATCTGATGCTGTGCATTTAGTTACAGTCTTTCATAGACCTATTGGTGATACTCAATCCTCCTGGATTTGGGAATAGGGCTTATCTGATACCTTCAGGGGAAAAAAATCCATTCATTTTTCTCTCTTCCCCACTTAAATAACTCAACACATCTGGTAACACTGTAGGATCATTGTCTTTCCAGTTCCTCTGCAGCTCATATTGCTACAATATTTCTTAAGTATTTGGTTACTAAAGGGCAATGTGATTTTTAAAAAAAAAAAAAAAGACTTTGTATAGGTCTTACAAATTAACCCATTTGCAGAGCTAGAAAAAATGTGTTTAATCAGTAAAATTTCCATATCAGCAGCCTTGCGTGTATTATGCAGTATGAATGTAAATATAAATTTGAAGATAAATGCTATGTGTTAAAATCTTAAAGCAAGTCTTTCTATAAATTAATGTAATTTGCCTCTAAGAAAATGTTTATTAAATCTAGGGTACCTGAAATTGAAGTATCTTGTTGTTTGGGTCTGTATCCTGTGGCTTAATAATGTCTTCAATTACAAGAATGATAAAAGCTGAAACAAAATCCTTTAATTCAATCAGAACTGAGCTAAATTTTAGGAAGCAAGAAGTAGGAATCAGATATAGGACTGCATAATATTGGAAGCTAAATATACAAGACAGTAAAACTTCATAAGAAGTGGATGGGGTTGCCTTGAGGAATTCTTGTTTGAAATGGCTGCATTGAACATTATAATAAATAGCACTGTTTTATCCTTTTGAATTACGACGGTTTATATAAACAACTCTAAATTGTACAGTAGTTCCAAAGAGATCATTTAGTGTTTTCTGCTTGTTTTACATTCTGGAACAGGTTCAAAGCTTCCAATTTTGCTTGATTTTTTTTAATAGCCTGAGCTTTGAAAGTAATACAGGTTTGATGAATACAATTTCAATATTGTGTTTCTGTAAAAATTTTAAGGTATGAAAATAAGGTATGTTTGACCCAGGATCCCTATACAGAATATATCCACAGTGCATTTAAAGTACAACTGAGTGAACACATTTGAAAGGTTAACCAATCTTTTGCTTTTGCTTTTCTTTCTATATTAAGTATGAAAATTAGCATTGTAATGGCTCCCAGAATGGGGAAATTTAAAAAGTATCCGCCTGACAGAAATAAACATACAGAAAATAAATTGGGTTAAGATTTAATTAGTTATCTGAAATATAAGCTTATGTTCAAAATGGCTATTACTGGATTTTCATGTATATTGGTTAAATGCTATGCTTATAAGATTTTTTTTCTCTTTGCTTAAATTATGACTGAAAAAAATTGGATCATAGCTCTTAATATCCAGGTGGGCAATGCCATTTGCCAGAATCTTCGCATATAACCCCATTTTTCTTTTTTCCTATCAGACATAAATATTGCCTAGCTACTAAGCCTTCTGAGGCATTCTGAGGTAAAAATAGGGATAAATTTTTGAAATTGTTTAATTTTTTATCTTGCTTTTTAGGTTGTGGAACTTTTAGCAAGTGCCCTTATGGACTTGGTACAAGGAGTATATCATGAAAATTCTACTTCAGCAAAGGTAAGGAATTGGTAGTCATTATAAAATGTTAGGTTAAAAACCCTCATGGCAAAACTAGGATTGACGAGTGAAAATGTCATTTTTGTTTTGTGTTTAAATTGCACATGACATTTTTTTTAGATTAGTGTTTTGGCTACAAATTCATAGCCATACGCTTAGTACATAGCAGATTTAGCCAATTAAAACAACCTCTTATCCTTTAGCTGGATTCACAGTCTGTTCAATCTGCAGCAGCCCAGTAGACACCAGGATTTTGCTGGCTGACAGGTAGTGCTGTCAGAATACAAGCAGGATGGAGGAACAGCTCGTGCTGAGATGACTGGGCCTAGCATTTCCCCAGAGGAAGAGGCTTTCCATGTCACAGAGGAGTAGACATGATTTCAAGAAGATGACTTTGGGGGTGTGAGAGAGGAATATCTGTTATATCCAAGATCCAGAATTTACTGCATTATTAAATTTTCTGTGATAAAATATAGGATGGTTGCACAGTTGGATTATTTTGATAAATTTTCTAGATCTAGGATTAAGATTTTTTGACTCATTTAGCAGGACAGCTCAAGAAGGGTTTGGTTTTATTTTCTTAAAATGCAGTTACTTCATTTCAGTAGGATATTGAAGCAATTGCTTCATTGACCACCACCGTCATTTAACATGGTATGTACTATTATAAAGGATTCCTGTCTTAGTGTTTCATTATTCTAACTTCTGTAGCTTCTATATTAGCAAAACTTCAGTCAATGCAAATTAGAAAAAATATGCATTTATTGCACATCTTAAGCTTTTTGACATTTCCACTTGAAAAAAGAAAGATAAGTTTTACTGGAAGTGAAACATAGGCCATGAGTAACTTGGATAAGAAATTTAAAAGTATAACCCAAGGACTCTGGATGTTTCAGAGAGTGGTGAGTGAAATGTGAAGAACTGTACCTTGAGCTTCTGCTAATTCTTGGTTTAGGGAACTGCAGTTCCCAGCAGGCATATCTAACTTCACCTAAGCAGCATAGTGCTATGCGGAGACCCAGCAGGATATATGACCACAGTGGTCCCCCTCTGCTGTGTTTTTTCAAAAACATACCATAGTTCACCACAGCTCAGGGTTAACTAGCAGATTGTA
>NW_024340696.1:26013165-26094429 GCF_902729225.1 Pteropus medius | reverse complement strand
AATCTGTGAGGTCAACCAAGGGTTGCCTCGCCTAAAAAAAAAAAAAAATAGAAAAAAAAGAAAAGATTAAATAATTTGCCCATGGTCATACAACTTGTTATTTGACATTTGAACTCCAGAGCTCAGGTTCTTAACCTCTCTCATTCTACTGCCTCTACGCCTTAATGAAACCTGATTTGCTAGCATCCATCTGTCACACCTGAGGTCCCACCATAGATGATGATTGCAGTGACCTCTTCTGGTCATTGAGGCATTGTTTTTCCCTGGGATGTTTTCAAGGTGTTCGACTTAGTTTTATGTAAAATATTAATATTTTACAATTAAATATACGTTAATTTTTAAGTGAAAATATTATTGGTTTTAAGATTATTGATTTATCCGTCTTTACTATTTGTCCACTATACTTAGCCCAGTTCATTAATAATGTTGTGAACATTTGTTAAGTACTTTCTATATGTCAGGAAGACCTAATAGCAACAACAATAATAAATGCTTAGATAGCACTTTACTGCTTGTACTTTCATTCTACAGAATAACTTATACTGGCATACCCATTTTATAGAGGTAAAGCGTAAAATTCAGAGATGACAAATGGCAGGAATCATAGTGTTGATAATGCATGTTTAACTGACATGATCTGAACCCAGGTTTTTTGACTCCAAGTCCCATATAGTCTCTTTCTTCCTGGGAAAGAGGAAAGAGGAAGCAAAAAAGTCCTTGAAGGATTAGTGATCAAATGTGAGTGAACCAAACAGCAATTGCTGACAGTGACTAATAAGTTTTACTCAAAATAATCTGTAGCGATGCTTTGTTCATCTGCCCTCTTTTCCCACTATCGACCCAAACATAGTCCCTTAAAGCACTAGAGACCTTTTCTAAGTAGTTACATTTCTGAATATAGCCCAAATATTTAAATAGCCTATCTTTTTTGGTTTTTTATGATGGAAGCAGAAATGCATATTTGAACTGAAGTAGTAGAAGTGCTTCTCGATATCTCCATTTGCGCCCCAGGTCCAATTTAGGTTAACCACATTTCCCTTCCCAGCCAGAAAAATTCTGGCCACCTCCCTGCCCCCGCCCCGAGTGTACTAGCCATTGGAATGGCTATTCGGAATTTGTTTTTTCTAACTTGGCTCAGGAATCACTTCAGAGGCAAAGAGAGACTGCCCCACATGAAGTGCCTTCAAGGTTTTCATGTTCTGGCACAACTGGGAAGCCACCACAAGTGGAGGTCATGTGGGAAGTGAGTTGCATAGCCTCCCTAGCCTTGGGCCAATTCAGTACACAAAAGAACTGCTTTGTAATTTAAAATAAACTGCAAACCATTTCATCTCTCTAGGGATAAGAGGATACAACAGCAGTCTCTTTTCTATATGGCAACTTAATGCAGTGATGGGGTAGTTCAAAAAAGGTTTCTGTGGAGTAGTGTCTGTGTAATGAGGGTAAGTGCATTAAAGCAAATCGAGGGGAATTGGAACTGAATACTTTTGAAATCACCTTTTCCAGAAGAATTTGTGGAATAACTACGTAATCTCTGCTTAAAACTATGAAAGTTTATGTGACATGTTAGTAATACTTAACGAATTGTAGGTAGATTGTGATCATGTAAACTTTCAAAGTAATTTAGGAAATTTATCCTTTGTTCTCTATTTTGAAAAATAACATTTTTATTTTTACATTTTGTAGTTTGTGAACCATTTCTTCCTTATAATAAAAATTAATCACTGTGCTTTCTTTAATGTTTATAATATCTCCCCTCCCTCTGCTGTTCTTTTTGTTAACTAATTGAAAAAGAAGCATATTAAATAGAAAAATTATATTTTAAATGGTCATTTACCAGTATAAGAATTCCCCAGTCAAGCTCTGCCTTGTACTTTGTACTCATGTTACTCACTATACACATTAAATATTTAACATTTTAGCAAAAAATGTTGAATCCACAGACTTTTATATTTAAAATCATTTTTTAGTTCAAGGCTCTAATCTCCATCTACAAATAGTGATTCTCAAATTTATATCTCTGACTCAGATCTTCGATTTCCAGCCTCTTATTTGACATCCCTACTTTTATGTCTTGAATATTTTCAAGCTCAGCAATTTTAAAGCCCATTTCATGATCACTCTGCACTGGTCTTCTTAAATAAATAATCTGTTCAATATAATTATCTTATTATTATAACTTATTTTCTAATTATAAAAGTAATACATGTTAAATAAAAATTAAAAGCATATAAAAATGTCAAGAGGAAAATAAAAATTATTTCATATAAACCATCCCCAGAAATGAATCATGATTATATTTTAGTGTATTTCCTTCTAAATTTCATTCTGCATTTCTTTCATTTTTGAGTTATTTTTATATATTATTATTTATATAATTTTTTGCCCTTCTTTACTCCTCAGGATAATCATTTTGAGCTTCCAAAATATAATTATAATTTACTGAATCATTCCACAATTTTTGGACACTTACCTTGTTTACTTTTTTTTTTTACTAATTTAAACAATATTGTGATGAACATCTTATGTATAAAAAATTCTGAAAGTAAGAGTCTCAAATCAAAAAATAAGAATATTTTTAATATTCTTCTATGCAGACAAGGCTTTTACTATCCTTAGAAAAGACTGCTTGTCAGGTTGGCCCTTGGCTGGCATCTGAGAACTTGGATTTTAGGAGTGTTTCCACCATTCTCTAACTGATAAGAGCAGCTCACTGTACCTAAACTGTTTCTTCAAACAATGTGGTTTATGCTGAACACTTGTTTTCTTTTGGGAGTCTAGAATTTTGGTACATGCTAGGCAGAGGATGCCTATGTGACCAACCCCAGCAAAAGCTCTGAGCACCAAGCTCCAGTGAATTACCCTGGAAGACCATATTTCATATGCGTTATCACATACTTTAATTCACACGTGTGAATTCTTGGAAGAATTAAGCACATCCTATGTGACTCTGTTGCAGAAAAATCAGACCCGCGAGAAACCAAGCACCACTCGGAGAGTTAGAGAACTCGGGTTTATTATGCCAGCGGTCCCAGAAGAGCTAGCGCTCTGAAGATCTGGGCCCTGAGCTCAGGGGTAACCTTACTTTTATAGGGCTTAACAAGCAAAAGCAATACATCTGTTATGTAGACAGAACAAGCAAAAGAGAGGGTGAGTCTTCAGTTGATCTCGAGGTCACCCTGCCCTTCGGCCTATGTGGCAAGCATGTCTGCAGAAGCTGAACAAAGAGCTGATTACAAGGTTAGCCATTTGAGTAGAAAATTCCTCTTCAGTTCCACTAGTAGAGGAAAGACTCTTGGAAACTTGTACCAGGTTTCCTCCAGACTTCCTCTCATATACCTTTTCCTTTGCTGGTTTTGCTTTGTCTCCTTTTGCTGTAATAAACCGGAGATGCGAGTCCAACCATATGCTGAGTCCTGTTGAGTAATCCTAACAAATCATCGAACCTGGGAGTGGTCTTCGGGACTCCAACATCCTCTTTTTCTGATTCTTTTTATTTATTTCCCTCCTGTTTCCCCCTTGTGAATCTAATCAAGGTCCTCTGCAAGGAAAGTGTCTTCAACTCATGTTTCGTTGAAATGGGAAACAGCACACCTTTTCCCTATCCTCAGAGGTTCTGCTCAAGTTAGAACATGAAAGGAAAATGAGAGATTTTTAAAGAGAATCCAGTTTTCTTAGAAAATAACTGGTTTTAACAGAGGCACTGAAACTGTAAAGATTCATTCTGCTTTTTCCAAGCACACAGTATATTTTCAGTAGATTATTCTCTTATGATGAATATTATTATGTTTTTGTGAGGCAAGATAACTTCTGTTCATCATTTTATCTTTATGCTTCTCTTTCTTTGGCTCTCAGTCAGCTTTCAAGTAAAATATAAAAATAAGACAATTCAGTCCACCAGGAAGTTGTATCTCTTAACTGCAAAGCTCTGTGCCATCTAAAATATTAAAACATGAGCAGGATGAGTTTTGCCCATTGAGAAACATAACAAGAGGAAAATGTGAACAGTCACATCTGCTTGGGAAAATCATAAAAGATAGTAAGGAGATTATGATACTTGAGAGGGACATTTAAAGATGGGAAGGATATCCACTGATGGAGAAGGATGGCATTCCAGGCAGAGGAAATAGCATTATCAAAAGTAGGGAAGCATATTTAAGATCAGAGCTTCCTCCATGTAAGAATAAAAGAATAGTGAGAAGACTAAAAAGATAGGTTTTATCACATGTGTGAAGACTTATAATGTGAGAATGTAACGCTAATACCATATTTGGTCATTGAGATAAGAGTGAGAGTGAAGATTTTTAAACAAAGGAATTATCTGATCAGATTAACCTTTGGGAAAGTTAATTCAGCAGTCATTTACAGGAGATTGAAGGGAAATGAGGACAGTTGGGAAGCCAATATAATAATGAAGGCCAGGGGTGCTCTCCTCCCACTTCAACATGGTTGGCACCTTCTTGACATTCATATCACTACATCAATATCACCTTCTCAGAAAGAACCCTCTACCCAATCTGAAGTAGCTACCTTACTTAATTCTCTTTTTTAAAATCACAGTTGTCATCATCTGATTTTTTTTTCTTATTGTTTATTTTCAGCCTCCTTCTACAAGAATATGAGCTACATACAAGGAGGGATTTTGTTTACCATCATATTACTAATACCAGAACAGTGCCTAGCACATGAGTAGTAGCCTAAAAATATTTATTAAATTAATGATATAGAGAGGCCTAGAATGCTTGGAGTAGAAGATCTTCTCTCATTTTTTTAGACAGCTTTATTGATGTACAACAAACTGCAGTTATTTAAAGTGCACAATTTGCTATGTTTTGATACATGTGTGCCCCAATGCAACTATCATAACAATCAAGATAATAAACATATCCATCGCTCCCAAAGAGGATGCTTGCCTTGAAGTTCTAAAGCTCTGCTTTAGACACATTAATCTTTAGGATTATTTTGTTATCTTTAGGATAATTATATTATCTTGATGATTCTTCTTTTTATCATTAACTGACCTTTTTTTATCTTTGGTCATATTCTTTATATTTTTTTCTCTTATATCTACTTTATCTAATATTAATATAACCACTCCAACTTTCCTTTGGTTAACATTATCATGGCATATTTTTTTCCATCCTTTTTCCTTTTTTATATTTAAAGTCGCTTCTTGCATGCAGCATTTTTATGTAGGATCTTGGTTTTTTTGGTCCAACCTTCACTTTTTACTTTGTGCACTTAGATCATATACATTTGATGTATGTAGATATGGTTGAGTTTAACTCTGCCATCTTGTTATTTGTTTTCTGTTTGTCCTATTTGTTCTTTCTTCCCTTTTCTTTTTTGTCTGCCTTCTCTTATTTTTATGATGCCATTTTGTCTCCTTTTACTTATTAATTGTAATTCTTTGATACATTTTTAGTGGTTGCTTTTGCATTAATAATATAAATCTTTAGCTTATCATAGTTTACTTTCAAGTAACAGATATCCCCTGCTATTCAAAAATAGAGCATTCCTATGAAAATTTTAATGAGCCAAAATGTAATAAAGTAAAGAAGCAATTACCATTAATTTATATGAAAAGTATGTTGAGTGTTCCCAGATCCAACAAATAATCTACCAAACCATACCAAATGACTGATAAATAAAATAACAGTAACATAGAATAAAAGTAGGATGATATGATAAATATACAGCCTGTATAAAGTAGAAAATAATGTATGTACAATGTAGTTTTACTTACCAGAATCAGGAAGACAGGGAGCACACTGGAAGGCTAAAAGGTAATGATGATGGTATGTTAGACTGAGTCATCTGAGGTTGGGGTGCTGGGAGGTACAGGAGACTGGGAGGTACAGGAAAGAGAGGAAGAGGGTTATCCATCTCATCGTCATCTGAATTCTTGAGGACAGGCAGGTCACCAACATGTTATTTTGTGTCTGCCTGCCTCAGAGTTGAACGTCGAAGTTCGTTGTCTGCAGTGGCTGATGTGGAAATCTTAAAACAACAGTGTGCCTGGCCGCTTAGCCTCAGTCATTTTCTTATCATATAGTTCTTTCTAGGCATCCAAAACATCCTGCAAACCTGCCCTAAATCTACTTGCCTTTTCAAAATTAAAGTCATACTTTTCTGTAATCATTGCAGCGTTGGCAATTGGGAAATCTCATTCAAGTGCTTCATGTTTAGCTCCTGGACAACTTAACTTTTGAGCCATTCACTATTCTGTTCAGTTTCAATTTGTATTTTTTTCCTCTTGCAATTGCCTCAGCTCATCATCTGTCAGTTCTTGGTCATGGGATGCCAAAATTTCTTCAAAATCATCTTCATTAACTCCACAAATCCAGCCCCCTTAGCCAAAGTTACTATTACTATATTTATTATTATTAGTCAAAGCCTGTAAAATATTCACTGCTTTGAGACACAGTTTTCTCCAAACCCCATTTCTCATTTAGACTTAGCCCATCGACAGCATCAGGGTTAGCGATTACATGATTACAACAATGAGAAATTTAACAGCAACAGCACAACGCTACACTCGGTAATGCCACGTGGAAGAGCAGCAGTTACAGTCAGAAGGCACCTATCATCAAGATTTTTTTCTCTACAGTATTTTTCAACAAAAGGACTAACATATCTGCTTATATACTCTGAAAAAAATGACTTGGATATTCTAACTGTTTGGATGTGAACAAAATACAACAGGAGTGTGTTCTTATCAGTGCCTTTAAGTGCCCTTAGATTTTCAGTAAACTAGTAGATGCTGAAGGAAAGTATCATCAGTGGTGTTAACAGTAAGCATTAGGGTAAACCCGTCCTTCGATGCTTTGGTTCTCTTAGCCTGCTTTTCGTCTATCAAAATAAATGTCGTGCTCTGAAGTTTTTTCAATAAGTTATAGTTTCATCATGATTAAACACTTGTTTATACAAATAACCACCTTCTGTAATTATTTTCTTCCGTTCTTCTGGGAACTTCTTGGCAGCTTATTAACAGCTGAAGCACTCTTTCTAGTAACCTATGAAGATGCCCCCATGTCAAAAAACAATCAAACCACACAGGGCTACCTTTAAATTCCAGTTTTGCAACACTTTCATCATCATCATCCAGTGCTTTCTGTTTCCGCTTAATTAAAAGGCTGACCAATTTCTCCTTACGTATAAAATAACTTACCAGAACACCCTGCTTTTTACACCCATTAGTCCTTTCAAGCAACAGACTTTCCATTTTATGCATTACTGTGTACCAGCTAAAAGAGATCACTTTGCTATTAGCAGAACCAATAGTAACTTTGGAAGCTTTCAAGATTCTCTCTGCATGTAAGTGGTGTGAATAGTGGACACACACAAGTTCAACACATGTACAATGTTTTTATTTTATTCACTATGATTGAAACACTTAATTACACACAGTTTTGCCCTTAGGGTAACGTAATTAAGAGCTTTCTCAGGCTTTTCAGATACCTCAGGACACATCTTACTAATGGATACACAAAATTAATCAAAATAAAGCACAGATGCTCACAAACACAGTTCAAAACTACGGCAACTTGATGCTGAGATGCTGAGTATAGTTCCCAGGAAAGGAGCTTAGTGGTGCCACTCTTGCTGCTCGGGGTGTGTACTTCCTCTGTAATAGCTCACTGCAAGACAAATGCTAAACACTCTTATACTTACATAAAAATTCTCTTCAGATTTCTTTTGATTGGCAAAAACAGGTACTAATGTAGGTCTTTTATAAAAGCAAAGTGGTGTAACAGGAACTTTTGAAAAGTGGGGGATTATTATATATTATAAATCCCATAATACATTGTTATTATTTTTGCTTTAAACATTCAGTTATATTTTTAATTTTTGCTTTAAACATTCAGTTATATTTTTAAAGGGATTTACTTTTTTTTAAAGTTTTTTATATTTACCCACGTAGTTAACTTCTTCAGTGCCTTTCATTTCTTTGTGTCAATCCAGATTTCCATGTGGTATTATTTTCCTTCTTTCTGAAAGACTTCTTTTAACATTACTCACAGTAAAGGTCTACTGGTAATTAATTCTTTCAGCTTTTGTGTGTCTGAAAGAATCTTTATTTTAACCTTGTTTTTGAAAGATATGTTCACTGGATATGGAATTCAAGATTGACAATTTTTTTTTTCAGTGTTTTAAAGCTCTTGCTTCATTGTCTTCTTACTTACATTGTTTCCAACGGGAAAGCTTCTGTCATCTGTATCTTTATTCTTCTGTACATAATGTGTCTAAATTTCTCTTGCTGTTTTTATGACTTTCTCTTTACCACTGGTTTTGAACAGTTAGATTATTATGTGCCTTGGTGTCATTTTTTTCATGATTCTTGTGATTTTGGGTCATTTCTTCAAATATTTTTGGTGATTTTGGAAAAATTTTGGTCATTTCTTGAAATATTTTTTCTGTCTTCCCTCCTCTTGCCTCTCTCACAGGGATACAATTACATGTGTAATAGGCTGTTTGAAGTTATTTCAGAACCCACTGATGCTGCATTCTTTTCTTTTATTTTCCAGTATTTTTCTCTTTGCATTTCATTTTGGATAATTTCTGTTGGTTTGCATTCAGATTCATCAATTTATATCTTCTATGTTTCTACTTAACATGCTCCATGTTCTAGTTCCTAGGCCATATGGAATAAGTTATGAAAACTTTTAATATCCCTATCTACTAATTATAGCAATCTGTGTCATTTCTGAGTTGATTTCAATTAACCACTTTTTCTCATTATGTGTTGTATTTTCCTGCCCCCTTTTTGCATGCCTGGTTGTTTTTGATTGGATACCAGACACTGAATTTTATTTTGCTGGATGCTAGGTATTTTTGTATCTCTATAAATATTCTTGAGCTTTCTTCTGGAATGCAGTTAAGTTTCTAGATACAGTTTGATTCTTTTAGGCCTTACTTTTAAGTTTTGTTAGTCAGGACCAGAGTAGCATTTAGTCTAGGGCTAATTTTCCCCACTGCTAAGGCAGTTTTTCCACTCTGAGTGGTGAGAACAAGAACTGTTCCCAGCCCTGTGTGAGCTATAGGAATTGTTCTCTCTACACTTTCTGAATGATTCTTTCTCCAGACAATGATCATTTCTTTGCCAATACCCATGTATTGGTAACACTCAGCCGAAGACTTTAGGGAAACCCTCTGTACATCTCCAGAGCTCTCTAGGCGGATCTCTTATCTCTAGAACTCTGTTCTGTGAACTTTAGCTCCTAACTCTAACCCCTTTGGCCTCTCTAGACACCCAGGTCCATCTCTTCAACTCAAGGAGGCTATTATTCTCTACTGCGACCTACGATTCCTCCAGGCAATAAGTTGAAACAATTTTAAGACTCATTTATTTCACATCTCTCAGAGACCACTGTCCTTTGTTGCCAAATGTCAAATGTCTTAAAAGCTCTTGTTTCATATGTTTTGTCAAGTGTTTTGGTTGTTTCAGGTAGGAAAGTAAATCCAATCCTGTTGCTCCATCTTGCTGGAAGTGCCAGTCCTCGTGATTTTTTTAAAAATAACAAATATAAAAATTTCCCCCTATAAGTTTTCTGGTGACTTTGTGTTGCTGGTACCTTAAGTGTTTATTTTAATATGTCTATCGGGTACTTCAGGCATGAGAATAAGAAATCAGAAATGGCACCAATGTTTTGCACCTGGCTGACCAGAAAAAAAAATTATGATAGATTTGGCATAAAAGAGGGTTGTTTATAGAGAGAAGTGGATGAGTTTAGTTGACATCAGATTAATGTTAAGGAGCTGACATACTCTCCAGATAAAAAAGTCAAGAACTCCAGATAGGTAATGTGGGAGATACTCTTTGTAGACTGATAGGTAAATGAATTTTGGTAGACAAATAAACAAAAAAGTTTACAAGAATAAAAATAGAATAGAGTATATGGAAAGGAAGTTGAAATGGTCATCAATATTACCAGGATGTGCTATAAGTGGACTTGAATCCGACAGTTTCTTCCCAATTAGGACTAAAAGAGAAATATGCTGTGTTCTAATTTTCTCATTGTTGGATGACTAATGCTACAGACAATTTTCGTATAGAAATTTTTTTCTAAAATTAAACAAATAGGAATATATGTGATGAGCCCTCAGGTAATGGATATTGGCAAATATAGTGAATAGTACCTTTGACATAAAATTACAAACAGCCGATTCTCCCAGCATCTACTCAGAAATCAACAAATATGTAGTAATTCATATCTCAGTGAAGATATTTCTTTTGATGGAAAATTAAAAGAGTAAGATTCTATCTCCTGATACTTTAACATAATAAAGAGATTGAATTTAGAAAATCTAGATGAAGTCTTTCTCATTGGATTCTGGTTGAATTCTTTGTTATCATGAATCCTACAATAGCCATAGCGCTATATTAGGCAATTTTAATAAAGTTATTAGGAAACTTGTATTGAAATGCCTCTGTATATACAGTAGACACACCGACAGCTACTGGAGTATTCAAAACAAAACTACAACAAAAAACACGGACCTGCCCTCAAGGATCTGATGATATATATAGTTCAGAGGGAAAACATGCCCATGAAACTGCTGGAAAGTGATTTACCCTAAAGCCACATGTAAAAGTATATGGTACAGGCTAAATTTGTAGGAAATAGGGCAACATTAAGAATTAACAGTGGTTCATGGGAAACTTCTTGAATGAGATAATTTATTTTATGTTGAATCTTAGAAGGTGTAGGAGAAGCAAATTAGGAAAAGCTGAGGTTTGTTGGGATCAGGAAGTTGTATGAGAATTATCTGGGAAGGCAGATTTGTTTATTCATTTATTTAGCATGCCTTTTGAGAATCTACTATGTGCCATACACTAGCAATACAAGTGCTCAGTGAATAAGACATCTTTGCTTTCATGGAGCTTACATTTTAGTGGAGAGACCAAATATAAACAATCAAATAAATGAACAAGAGAAATAACTGATAGTGATAGTGCACAGCAAAGAACTAAATAGGGAGAAGTGATAGTGAAGGACTGAGGGATTTACTTTAGAATGGATGTTCATAGAAGTCCTCTGAGGAGGTATCTTTTAAGCTGAGATCTGAATGACAGAAAGCTAGCTATGTGTACAGAGGGAAAAGCATTCCAAGAAGAGGAGGCAACTCAGACAAAGGCCAAAGGGCAGAACCAGCTTAATATACCCAAGGAATGGAAAGAAAGCCTCCCTAGCTAGAACACAGTGGATAAACAGAGGAGTGATTGGAAGTAAGTTCAGAGAGGCAGACAGGTGTTAAGAAAATATGAATGGCCCAAACATGAAGGTGCTTTGGACACAGGTTCAACTAAAACTAAGGAAAGAAACTTAACATTTTGTTTTAGGGTTACTTAATTATTCCTCTAGGCCTGTTCAGCATTCAACAAATGTTATTGAGTACCTACTATGTGCTAGCAACTGTGCCAGACAAATCAAGTACATGTGTATTGAGAGCTGAGATGGAGAAAAAGTGTTCTTCGGAACTGGAGCACAGAGTCCTTGCTAGGAAAGGGTGACAATTTTAAAAAGGACCAGTGAATCAGTGGGTAGAGCTTGAACATTTGTTTTGAAGAGTTTGGATTTAAAATAGTAACAGAAGGAAAGCCTTATAGGATCTTATACAATGAGGAGATCTTTGATAAAGATTATTGTCGAAGCTGTGAATAGAATAAATTGGAAGCCAGAGAAATTAGAAGCAGAGAGACCAGCTGGAAGAGTGTTGGAATAACATAGGTATGAAGCAACAGACAAGATTGTTGGCAGTGGAAATAAGTTTAAGGCAAGGGCCCAGAAGTTTAGCAGGTATGTTGTCTCTCAACTTATTAAGTGATTTACAATTTATATTTCCTGCTTTATTACTCTCTCACTGTGTATTTTGTGGAATTGAGTCAATGTTCACCATCTTTAACCTGTTCTTTACATATCACAGTCTTATTTGGTTCTAAGTATGCTTTGATCAGCATTTTTCCATAGAATTTATTGCATTGCACAAGAATGTTTTTTAAAGTAGTAGACAATAATTAGAAATATAGGGTATTTGTATGGGTTCATTTCAGTCTCTGTCTGCAGAATATAGCATTTCTAGTCTTTCATGAGAGGCCCCAAGCTGGAATCACTCAGCTGAGCCATTGCTAAATTCTGGCCCATGGAAATTGTGAGATATAATAAGTGTTTATGATTGTTTTAAGCCACTAAGTTTGGAGTAATTCATAGATAACTAATATACATATCCATGTCTTTTGGCATGTAACTGATGGCCTGCCTTGAGAGCTAAGATAGAGACCAAGTTATTGTCAGAACTGAAGCAAAGGGCCTTGCTAGGAAAGATTTTAAAAAGGACCAATGAACCAGTGAGTGGAGTAAGGTGTACTTACTTACCTTCACCTGTGGGCTCAGCCATTTGACTTGCCTTGGCCAGTTGGAGATTCTCTTGGGCCTCTGCCATCACCATGAGAAAAACATGCCCTGCCTAGACTACTGGCCCAAGAAGGATGAGCCAACTCAGAGACATGCAGTGAGAAGCAGAGCCACCAGTCCAGATTAGCAGGATCTCAGCTGACCCGCAGACACATAAACAATAATAAATGTTGTTTGAAGCCACTGAGCTTGGGGGTGAACTGGAGTCAGGTGGAGTCAGAGAACCTGTGGGGACCTAAAGGTATAGGCCAAGCCTGTCATTAGGATACAGATTTGAGGAGCTGACTGAGAGCTTCTAGCCTGAGGACCAAAGCCCTGCCTCTCAGGGCTGGGAACCACTAAGTAACTGGAAAGCCAACCCTACCCAGGCTAGAGAGAGCAAAGGTTTGTTACTTGGAGTTTCAGGAAAGCCATATCAGAGCTGTTCATGAAGCATCTACAGTGGTTTTTTGGGGATTTTCTTAAAATTTTTATAGTTTACCAATCCTCTTATGAAAAATCTACACAATCACTGTAGGTAAAGTGGCCATAGAATCTGCTCTTCCTTATTGCCTGCACCAACCTTGGGCTTTGAAGTGCCCCTGACTTTCTTCACTCTGTTCTTGTGTTTCTTTCACTATTTTTTTTTTTTTATTGTGGTGACATCAGTCCACTATTTTCTTGAGGTCTTTTTCTTTTCGCACAGGCCATGTGTTGCAAGTCTGTGGGTTTATGAATCGTAAATCATGCCAAAGCCAGTTGTGTTGCCACCAACACAATGAGTTTTGAATCCAAATTCAAAGATAACATCCAGTGTGATCTTGTACATTTTAGCAAGTTTTTCTTAAATTTCTGTCTTAGGTACGGTTGCCTTCCCAGGATGAAGGAAATTAGTGACCATTTGTTTTCAGTGAAGTAGTTGGTTAATCATGAACTTCCTGGTTGGGATAATTACCATGTTCTTCATGATGGCAGTTGATCCTCAGGCAGCCAGAGAAGACCAAAGTGTTTTATATGGAGACGTTATAGTGCGGTATGCAAACAGAAGCACACATAATGATGGAAAATCTAGCGCTTTGCTGTCTATTCCCATAAAAATGGGTGAAGGTAGCCAGGGGAGTGTGACTAGATAGAGGGAATCAGTGAGTTTGAGTTCAAAGAAGCTAATTAACCTTATCAAAGTAGAAGGGAGTTCATATTGAAAGTTTTCATTTGTAGATTAGAAATAGAAAAACTTTATTTTCCTTTCTTCGAAAAATATCTCAAATATATATATACATATATACACGTAAAAACTGTCTTAAAAAGAAACCTATATTTCAAGAGGTTTAAAACAGTGAATGTTGTTTAAAAGCATTAAGATACTTTGGGGTGTATTTCACTGGTACATTTACTCATAACCTATCCCCCACACTGTACCCAAGGCATGTATTAACAAGCTAATAAAACATGCCATGTTTTATTGTTTGCTGGGCATCTGTTCAAACTTATATCACTCACATATCAAAGACTTTAAAGATGCTGGTAGTTGTGATAATAAATACCTATAATTTTACTAACAACCTTTTTTTGTAAAGTAGACACTATCTTAGATCATTCATTGCAAATAAAAATGTTGAATTTATTCAGATTTAAACGCTATGGGGTGTAAATTTTTTTTTTGAAATGTATCAAGCATATAAAAGAGAGTTTATGTGACAGATACATATATATAGTTTAAATAATAATAATAACATAAAACACCTAGGTGCCCACCAACACTTTTAAGAAATAATACTTGTATGTGTTTTTTAATCCACAAAATGTTTTTATTTAAAGGGAAAAGCAACAAATGTATTGTGAAGTAAACATATTAGAAATCAAATATAGGAGTATTAGGCTACATATGCAAAGGTGGTAAAATGAAGGTCGATACAGATATTGAGAAAGCAGGAAAGTTATTGATGACTGAGAGCTCTTAGTACATATAATGGCCCTTTTGATTAAGTAGACCCTCAAGTGTAGAGTGGGCCTGGTTGGTGAATGCTTTTATTTGTTAAATGTTAAATAGAATTTATATGTCATTTAAAGGTACTCTAGGTCACTCACTGACAGCTGTTACAGCAAAAGATCTTAAAAGGGAGTTTATTTGCCTGAGAGATGAAACATCACTATTAAGCATGTAAATTATTTAATAGAATACCATTCTGATCGCAGGACAAGGATAGACCATGCAGAAAATGAAGCCCAAGCCTTCAACTATCTATCTATAGGCCAGTAAGTCGCAATTTATAGCTCCATCCCAGATCACTCCTGAGCTGTAGAGTTAAATATTTTGCTGCTTACTCAATATTTCTACTCTGAGGTCTCATAAGCATCTCGGCCTTAGTACATATTAAGACCAGATATATGATCTTTCCCTCTAAACTCATTCTCTTGTTCTCTGTCTTCACAAAGAGCACCACCATTCATCCAGATTCTCAAGTCAAAAACTTAGGGGTCATCCTTAATACCTCTGCCCCTGACCAGGCTTACCCCCATAGCTGCCTTACTCCATGTCCTGTATCACTACATTAGCCAGAGCATAACTGAGAGGAAGCGGAGAAAGTTGCTCTCCTGAGTATTCTCCAAAAGTAGAGTATGGTGGTTTAAAAAAAAAAAAAAAAAAGACTACAAATTTTTTAATTCTTCTCTCATGACCTCCCATCGAGTGATGGGAGGATCTGTATTCCTTTCCCTTGAATTGAGTGGGATTGTGAGCGCCTCAAGCAACAGAGTATGGTAGAAGTGACACTACCTGGTTGCTCACACTCCAGAATTACCCCCTCTATCTGCTCCCTCTCAGAATTTAACCACCGTGCTGTGAGAAGCCACATGGATAGACCACGGAGAGGTGTTCCAATCATCAGTCCTAGAGGGGCCTGATTGATGTATGGGTGAATAAGCCATCTTATTGAAAGCGGGTTCCTGGTAACTCAGTTGTTCCAGTGCCAGCCCTTCGAATCATCCTCAGCTCTGCAAGTCTTTCTATCTGAGGCCCCAGACATTGTGGAGCAGAGACATGCCATTTCTTCTGTTCCCTTTCTAAATTCCCGACCCACAGAATGTGTAGGCATAACGAAATAGTGGTTGTTTTGTGCCACTAAGTTTTGAGGTGGCTTGTTATCCAGAAATAGATAACCAGAATATAAATCTTTCCAACAAATTTTAAGGTAACATTTTAATGTGATGGTTGTTAAGATCATGCTGAAAAGATGTTCAGAGGAACAGTATAAATATATTTTCAAAACATCACTGATTGAATCCTATGATTTATAAGAGGGTACTTACATTAGCCAGCTCAGGCTGCTATAAAAAATATCATAAACTGCGTGACTTAAAGAATAGAAATTTCTTTTTTCACAGTTCTAGAGGCTAGAAGTCCAAGATGAGGGCTCTGGCCAATTCACTTTCTGGTGAGAGCTCTCTTCATGGCTTGTAGATAGCCACCTTCTCACTGTGTGCTCACATGGTGGAGAGAGAGAAGAGCAAGCTCTCTGGTGTCTCTTCTAAGGACACTGATCACATCAGATCAGAGCCCCACCCTTATGACTTTATTTAACCTTATTAACTCCCTTACTCTAAAAATAAACACACTGGAGGTTGGGGCTTCAACATGTGAACTTTTCAGGGACACATATATTCATTCCATAGCCACCATCAAGAGCAGTACTTTGTTTATGCTGTCACTCCCCCACCATCAGTGGCATGACACAAGCTGCAGCCTGGTTTTACCCCTTTTGCATTGTCCTATTTGCCATCATCTCTAGCCTGAGCTACTCTAATAACCTCCTCTTTCTCCTCTCTGTATTCAATCCTCTCATCTCTAGTCTTTTTTCCACATTCCCAAGGATCTCAAAATGCTGATCTGACACGGTTGTGCCACCACTACAATACCCAGAGACATCCCATCTCTCGTGGGATAAAGACCAATATCCTGAAGTGACCCAGAAGATCTTACACAGTTTGACCTCAATCTGTCCCTCCAGTCTTGCCTTGTACCATTCTCACCCTCACTGTCTGCATATCGGCCCCAATAGCCTTTTTCAATTCCTTAGACATGCCATTCTCCTGGCAGCCTAGAACATACTTCTTCATCTTCTTTGTGATATATCCCTTATTCATCCTTCTTATGTCAGCTCAAGTGTCACTTCCTCTGGAAAACCATCCCCAAAAGCCCAGTCTCAGTGAGGTGTTCCTTTATTATGTGCTGTCATAAAAGTACATTCATTCCCCCCATTGAAGCATCTTTTGTAATTATGTATCTATTTGTGTGGTTATCTGATTGTCTGGTTCCCTACTAGACTGTTAGAACCATGAGTGCAAAGACTGTCTGGTTTTGGGGACTGGCATGGGCACCTAGAACAATGCCTTGTACATTGAAGTAACTCTTTAACAAAGAATAAATGGAGGAAATACAAATGACTAATCGATGAGATGACTTTCCATATTTAAATGAAAACATTTAACACTTTTTTACCTGTTAAGTTTACAAGTAAAACAATAATACTATTTTGTGGCAAGACAGTCTCAAATTTGGCTGATCAGTGTGCACATCAGAAGAACCTTTCGGTAAAACAACTTGCAGAGTGTGTTAAGAGACTTTAAAATGTCCAGCTTTGTTGACCTAGTAATCTAAGCACAGACTCCATCTGTAGTAGCCAGCTTCTCAGATGGCCCACAAATGAGTCCCGCCTTCTAGTATTCCTTGTATTATCCCCTCCCATATTGTGCACAGTTGGACTGTGTGATCTATAGTATACAGCAGAAATGATGATGTGTCACTTCCAAGATTGGGTTATGAATGATTCTGAAGCTTCATTTTTGGGTATGCTTTCACTCTCTGTCACTCTGCTGTATCACTTGCTCTGGGGAAGACAGCTACCATGTCATGTGTACAGCTCTTTGGAGTGGAGTGAGCTTGGGAGTGGGTCCTCCAGCCCCTTTATATGACAGTAGCCCTAGCCAACAGCTTGATTACAACCTTATGAGAAGCCCTGAGCCAGAACCAACCAGCTAAGCCATTCCTGGATTACAGACCCTCAGAAACTGTGAGATAATAAATGTTTATTGTTTTAAGATGCTAAGTTTTGGGGTAATTTTTTATGTGGTAATGGATAACTAATACAGTATTCTAAGGAAATTCTTAAAATATTTTAGTTGTTCATGTTGGCCTGTGTAAACTTTATATAATATAAGCATTTTTCATCTTAAGGAGTGAATTTATTGAAATGCTTTCAACTGCATAAAATGAAAATCCAATCAAATAGATATCAGTAAGGAAATACATTTTACTCTAACCGAATGTGCAGAGGTAGTCAGGCATCAGGGACAGTTAACATGACAACTCCATGATATCAAGGTTTTCTCTGTCTCTCTGCTCTGCCTCCTACTGTCCCATTTATTATCAGGCTGGTGGCAGTTTGGCTACAGTAGTCCTGGGTGTATCTCACCAGGAGAGAGCAACATCCAAAGGAAGCAGTTGCCACTTCTACCTAGGTCTCCTCCTAGTAGACTTCCCTCATGTCTCAGTGCCTAGAATTGGACCAATACTTATTGCTAAATTAATCGTTGGCAAGAGTAATGACTACCTGAACATAGTTAGGGTTTGTTAATAAGGAGGGAGAGGGGAGTGCCTCCTGGGTGAGTGACTCGTGTCCACAGTAGGAAGCTATCTTATTTCACTTTTTGAGCAGCTCATATTTTTCTTGCTTCTCAGTCCCCACTAGCCACCATTGTACCTCAACCCTGCTCACCTAGAATATAGCATTTCACCCCTTAATGGATCTTCTAGTTATTGTACCTCCAGTCCAAATTGCCTCTGGAGCAACTCATGTAAATTACACATGTAATCATATCATTTCCTGCTGAAAACAGTTTCCTAACACCTACGTAAAAATCTCCAAATCTCTGGGTCTCTTACCCACCTGACTAGTCTCATCTTTCTTCACCTACCTCTCCCACCGTATGCTTCAACAATAGGAAACTAATATTGATGCACTAAAGTCATCTCTTACCTTTTCTTCCTGGCTACCTCCAGTTTAGAACCAGACTCAGCTGACAATCCCCTCCACTGAAGCCTCTTTTAACCCTTCCTTTATAGAACTACTCATTCCCTTGTCTGTATTGTAAGCATAGTTCTCTTTTCACACACCAAACTATTATTTACTGTTTCTCTCCTGCTGAACTTCCCCTAAAGTTCTTTGTAATTACTCTTTGTAATTAGGCATTACTCCTTGACATATCCACAGTATCTGCCTTATAGTAACCACACGCGCGTGCACACACGTGCACACGCATGCACACACATACACACACACACACACACACATCAATTGAACCACATCTACTTTTATATGGCTTGGCAAGCACCAGCATATACCACTAGCATTTCAGAGCAACCCAAGTTTTCCTTTGGTGTTATCCAGTTTGTTTATCTTAAAGAATTAGTTAGTATTCCCTACTGCTCCTACCGTGCAATCCAGCTAAAGACTATCTGCTGCCTTCTAGCTGTTCAAAGCTTCCCCCATCCCAAGGATACCCCCTGCTGAAGGCTTGTTGCCGTAAAATAGTCTTCTCATCTCCATCCTGACCCCTCTTCAGCATTGTCATTCCCATACATCTCAGCAAGAACTGACAAGTGGGGAGGGCAAGAAGGGGCTGGCTGGCCCTAAACCAAAGAATTCCTGATTTTTAAATTCCCTGGCAACTCTTCTAATTTGTGAGTAAAATTTTAATAATTTTATTTATTCTATAGAAGTACTTTTAGAAACTGACCTTAGTATATACATTTATCAAGTCTTATCAGCTTGTCTTCCATGATTTACATAGATGAAAAGTTTCCGGATACCTACTTTACTATCTTCACTGTGACTGGATTGTAAATCAAAGCAAATTATTTCATTCTGTTAGATGATGCTATTAAAATAGTATCTTTTTTTCTTTTCCTTGGGATTCCTAAAAAAAAATGCTTATGATACCTACTGTGTCTCATCGTGTTATTTATATACTCTAGACTCTTGGATCTCTTCAGTGGATATCATTAAAGTCTCAATTTACAAGTTTAAGATGCTTTTTTGATACGTAGTTGAAACATGTCATTTACTCTTAAATACAACCTACTTTTTAAACTATGAAAGACATTGTGCATATATTTCTATTGTGTGTTAAGCAAAGTAGAATCCAGTTGCTATACATTTGAGATTCATCTCTGCCACTTACTAATGTCTAATCTTGGTCAAAATATAGTCTTCAAATCTCCTTACCTATTAAATGGGAATAATGATAGCTGAGATTTTTGAAAGCTAATATAATAGTGAATGTGCAACTATCATTACATAGTTAGCTTCCAGGAAATATTAGATTCTATTCTCCCCCTCGCTTTTTTCTTATCACTAAATACAGAGGGTCTTTATTGAAAATTTCCTGAACTTGACTTTTTTTTTTTTTAAATAAGGCTAGTAAACTGTTTTGGCTCTTGTTTAGCTGCTCAGAAGAGCTGAAAGGGGCAGTTCAAAGCAAACATTTTAAATGGCGAAATGTGGCATTAGAGAGATCTGGTCCCTTGTCAAACTCAATTTTATGCTGCATTTGTAAAGATAGCAGCTCAGAGTATGAATCTGAAGTAGGAAGTATGAGAACAGGAAATATTCGTATACTTTCTTTAAAATGCTTTTAATTCAACAAGTAGTCAGTTCCTTAGTTTCCCAAACTCTTCTGTGATATGAAACGTAGAAGTTTGGCTTGGCAGGTTCTAGTTGAGACTTTGACATCTTCCTGGGTCAGTTAGTTTGCCTTTTTTCTGTGGCCATGGACCTGACCTTTAATCCCAAGCAGCCACTTTACAAACGCACTTTGGTGTCATGTGAATAGGTATGTGCAAATGTATTACTCCTATTAGAAAAACTCAAAGTACACATCTCCCAGACAACTCAGTAGCAGAATAGCGTATTATATTTAAGCAAAACCACTGTCTCAGGCAAACATTGTGTTGCAAACTTCAGCTTCTTTCCTGTGTGGTTTTTTTTTTTTTGAACTGGCTTTACTTGAGCAAAAAGGTCATGTGGCAGTGAATAAGAGAACTACATTTTTAAAATTAATATACTTCTGTCTGACAGGTATTCAATAGATATGTTGGCATACATTATTAGCTTTCTGGAAAAAAAATCTCATCAAAAATAAGTATCCACTGACTGTATCTTCCTTTTATATAATAATCTCAAGTAAAAACTATATATATGTAAGTATATCTAACTCTCATTTATCCTAACTGTAGTCATTTATTTCACACCAATTCTATATATCTGCTGTCTGAAGATACTGATTTGGATGTGGTTATCAAACCAGTTTCTTGGTATTTTACAATTGTACATTAACTTTTCCATTGTAATAGTGCACGTTCTCTTAATATATGCATGGCAAGCTGATAGAAATGAATAGAGAGACAGTTTCATTTGTAACCAAGTTCACAATGGGTAATAATTTAATGTTCAGGGAATAAAATTTCTGATTAACTTAGAACCAGAATTATGAATTTGTAGCTTGATTGATTTATGGTGGTCAGTTTCAAGGGACTATAAATTAATTGTTTCTTGGTTGTCTGAATTTTCTAATTTTTTTTAGTGATCATGTATTGCATAATTGAAAATGTAGACATGATGAATAATAAAATGTCTTAATCACAACGAAGAAAATACGATGAAAACTGATCTTTGATCATTGGAGATCTTGCAAAAATTATTCTTAAATAGAACTATATTGATTTATCTATATATTTATATCCACATATAAAGACATACATAAATATATATATATAGATATACATATACTTATACATATATATGTATCTATATCTATATGTGTGTATACATTCCTGGACTGTTAGCTTCTTGAGGACAGACTACTTATTAATCTTCATATCTATATTGCTTTGCAGAGAACCCGACCCATACAGAATCTAAATAAATGTTATATGAATAAATAAGATGGTATACAAACCACAAAATTTAATTGAAAGTCATATAAAATTTTTTAATGTTAATCCACGCATTTGAGATAAGAAATGAAAAATTTTATGCTCATAACCTTTTTTAACAACTTTCTTGAGATGTATTTTACATCATAAAATTAATACCATTTCAGGTATACAATGTAATGATTTTCGATAACTTTATCGAGTGATCTAATCATCACCATAAATCAGTTTTAGAACATTTTCTTTCACACATGCCTGCATAAGGTCTTTCATGACCATTTATAGTTCCCACTCCCAACCCAGGCAGCCACTAACCTACATTTCAGATCAATGGAATCATGCACTATGTGGTCTCCTGTGGCTGATTCCTTTTACTTAATTTATTGTTTTTGAGGTTCACTCATGGCATAGCATGTGTCAGCAGTTCCTTCCTTTTTATTACTGAATAACAGTTCATTATATGGATATACCTACTTAGAGTTTAGAGCTTTTAGAGTTTTTTAAATAACACACAACTACTTAATAAATGCAACATATAAACATGGTTCTATTCATTTAGTGAACATTTGTTGAAAATTAAATGTGGCCTTAGTGATTAAAAAATATAAAGGTGACTTGAGACCCATATCTAGTCCTCAAGGAAACAGACAAACAAGCAATCATATAAATCATAGAGAAATTAAGTCCTATGTTGAAATATAAATATAGTAATGTTAGTGTAAAGAGGAAAGTATTTGTGGAAGTTTTTGATAATGCTTCTTAAAGAAAAGATCTTTGAACAAGATACATTCATTTTACTAGTCGGAGAATGGGAGAAGATGCCAATCTCTTTGAAAAGGATAATGTTTTTAAATTAATGCAAGTGTGAAAATACATATTTTATTCATGAAACAGCAAATTGTCCTGTGTTGCTGAAATGCAGGCCTCAAGGGGGCTGTTTTGGGTAGAAGATGGGGTGAGAAGTATTGCTTACTACCGAAAAAGAAGGCCTTGAATGCCATGCTGTTGAGTTCATCCTGATTCTGTGGATGGTAGGAAGGCATTCAAGGAGAATTATTTCAATTCTTTATTATGTCCAATTTAGGAAGGATAGAGGAAAGTGGAAGAGAAAGAGAAAGATACCAAAAGAAAGATAAAGATTCAACAAGTATTTGTTGCATGCCTAATGCACTCTTTTGGGTGCTGATAATTCAGCAGAGGGCAAAACAAAGTCCTTGCTTTAATGGAGCTGACATTCTAGTGAAGGGGACAAGCAATAACTCATTAAACAAATAACTATATCAGGGGTCTAGTAGTATCAAGAAAAGAAAATATTTAAAGCAGAGTAAACAAACAGGAAATGATGGGAGAGGGATGTGGAATTGAAATTTGGATTCAGACCCAAAAGCAATGAGGAATCAAGCCATGCAAATATCTGGGGAGAGTGTGTGATAGAGAATAGCAAGTGCCTGGAGTGTTTGAGAAACAACAGGGAGGCCAGCGTGGTTCTGTCTGGCTTACATTTTAAAATGATCACCCTGACAGCTGAGTGAACTATAGACTGTAACTTTGTATGCATTTCATGTGTTTGGGCTTATGTAGGGTTAATTCCTGGAAGTAGGATTGCTGGGTCGCCGGGTAAATACATTTGTAATTTTTATAGATATTGTGCAATTTCTATCCAGTCTCATAGCCACCAGCCAAGTTTGAGAGACCTGTTTCTTTACAGCCTCACCAACACTAAGAGTGAAGCTTTGGGGAGGTGGAAATTTTTTTTCACTATTCAGAAGCCCCCAGATCAAGATGTTGTCAAGGTTGCATTCCTGCTGGAGGTTCTAGGAGAGCATGCATTTCCTTACACTTTCTAATTTCCACCCTCATTCCCTGGCTTGTGGCCCCATCCTCCATCTTCAAATCCAGCAGTATAGCATCTTTCAGTCTCTCTG
This sequence comes from Pteropus medius, assembly GCF_902729225.1. Lineage (NCBI taxonomy): Eukaryota > Metazoa > Chordata > Mammalia > Chiroptera > Pteropodidae > Pteropus > Pteropus medius. The sequence goes on along the minus strand of NW_024340696.1, from coordinate 26,071,117 downwards.
CTGTGTCATCACCTCTCCTAACTCAGACCTTGCTGCCTCCCTCTTATGAGGATCCTTTTGATTATATTAGCCCACCTAGTTAATCTGAGTTAATCCCTCCATCCCAGGATCTGGAATTTAATCATTCCTGAAAAGTTCCTTTTGCCATATAAGGTAACGTTCACAGGTTCCAGGGAATTAGGATGTGAACATCTTTGGGGGTGGGGGCAGAGTGGGGGGTTGGTCTACTATTAGCCTACCAAAGGGAGATTTACCATTTGTCTGTGATAAGAAATGAAAATGATTTTCTTTGTTGTCTTTTGTCTTCTAACAGTGTCTGTGTTTTTGTGGTTAATTGTTTTGCTTTTGTTTTAGCCATTTGGATTTATCCTGGTAAATGGTGTAAAATGCAGATCAGTCTGTATTTTTTTTTCCAGATAGCTAGTTGTACCAGCATGATTTACTGAAAAGTCTAACTCTTCCCTAAAATATAAGAAAATTCCTGTATCTAAATTTGGTTGATTTCTGGACTTTCTGTTTTGTTCCATTGTCTGTCTGAAAAGTATACATTTAAAAAAAATTATTTTTAATTTTTTATAGCATGTTATAATATCTGGTAGGGCTAGACATCATTCACTGTCCCTATCCACACTGCCTCCTCACAACGGTTTTTGTTTTCATGGTTTTTTTGTCTATTCTTCTTTGTTTTTTTCCTTTGCGAACTTTATAATCAGCTTGTGTGGTTTGAGGGGGTGGCAGTTAGTTTTATTGGAGTAACTTTATGAGGTTGGCTCTTACTGTGTTTAAACAAAAAAATGTCTTTACATTAATTCAAGTTACTTTTGTACTTTCAGTAGTATTTTAACATTTTCTTCATATCAATTTTGTACATTTCTAAGTTTATCGCCAGCTTTTTAATCTTTCTTTTCATAGCTATAATGGAAGAAAAGACCCTGTTCATACTATTTTCTGTTTAGTTTTTATGCATGAAAGCTATGGTTAATACATTTATTACATTAATTATAAATTATATTAATTTTATATGCTACTACCTTACTGATTTATCATCTTGTTTGTAGTAGTGTTTTAGTTGAATCTCTTGTTTTTTCTCAATATACAGTTATATTGACTTCAAATAGTGATCGTTAAACTCTTTCTAATTTTTATGTATCTGTCCTTTTCTTGCCTCTTCTGTTACATCGTTAAGTAGAGGTGGCGTCGTATGCATTTCTGTCTTATTCCTGATTTTAGGAAGAAGATCTTATGTGATTCTCAAAAGTGTTTGCTGGCTTTTTGGCATGTATGTGCACATATGTGTGCACATGCACATGCACACACACACCTGTCATATTAAAGAAAGGTACATCTGTTCCTATTATATTCAATGTTTTTCTTTCCCATCAAGAATAGTTGAATTTTGTCAAATGCCACTTTAGTATATGTGGAGAAGTGATATGGTTTTTATTTTAGACTTATTAATACATTAACTTTTCACATTTTAAAATACATTCTCAAATTTCTAAAATTAAATGTTTTTATTTATGCCTAATATTTTGTAAGGCAGGTCTTAATTTTATGCACTGTTTCTCCCCTATGTAGCATTTTTGATTATTACATAATACTATGTTGCATATTTGTAACTGTTGTCATAAGTAGAACTCTGTTTTTGTTTAAAGGTTTAATAAAATTAAGCTGAGAATTTTATCTGACCAATGGGCTGAAGATTCCCTTCAGCCTGGTGAAAGAGGTGGGGCTAAATCTAAATCTGAGCTGAACTTTTAATGGTCCCTTTTTAAGTTTTCTTTTTTTTTTATTTTGTCCTCAAATAATGATGGAAGAAGAATTATATAGGCGACAGAAAGTAAAGTATTTGGGTTAATTAATCTTTCTTGATGGGTTCTAGTTAGTTTGAGGTTTCAAAGAAACACTGTAAAATGAACATTTATATATTTGCTTCATCATTCTTGTCCTCAGAAAGCTCACTGCCTAGAGCAGAGCTATACAATAGGGTAGCCACTAGTTCCTGTACCTATTGAGTACTTGAAATGTGGCTAGTGATGTGCTGTCAGTGTAAAATACACATTGATTTTGAAAACTTCATATAGAAAATGTAATATATCTCATTAATAATTTTATATTGATTGTATATTGAAATAATATTTTGGATATATTGGGATAGATAAAATATAGCATTAAGATTAATTTCACCTTTTTTCACTTTTTAAATGTAGCTAATAGCAAATTTTAAATTGCATATGTGGCTTACATTGAATTTTTATTGGACATCACTGATCGAGAGACAGTGGGTATGGGTATACTTACAATGATTTTCATAATTTAAAAGAATGAAATTAAATAAACTACAGTTATATCCTCCCTTATCTCCTTGTTTCGTCTTATGAAAATAAAGTTTGATGGATAATGTAATCTAATTGTACTCCATTGTAATAGGTTGTCTCCTCTCTGATTTTTCTATTTAACTATTTATAAGAGAATGCAGTTCCTTTATTATGCCCTTAACATTTTCATATAAGTTGAAGGCAATAGGATTCTTGCCTTTTAGCATATTAGCATTTCAGAACTGTTGTGAATACAGAAGGGAGTTAGTTTAGAAATCCAAGTTTCTGATTCTGCTTTATTCTATAAATATATTTTAATAGAAGTTCTCTAGCTGAATATAAAATTTGCTTCAGCATTTCCCCCCCATGTTTTCTTCATTCCCTAAACAAGCAGTTTCGTCTTCCTTAGTTCTCTTTGGGTACAGTTGAGGTTCAGCCTCATCTTTTAGTTCTGTCTTATCGCAATAGCCTGAATGTTTTGAATAATTTATATCTTAACTCTTATTCTTCAAAAGCCAAACAATTAAATTATTCTCAATGCTTTTTTTTATCTTGGCTTTTGTTGCATATTTTAGGAAAATTATATCACAAATGACATTGGAATATCGGCTTGGAAAGAGCGGGCTTTTCTCTCTCACGGTGCCTTATTAGCAAAGAGCTGCCAAGCTGCAATGGAATTAGCAAACCATGATGCTGAAGTTCAGGATATGGCGTTTCAGTATGGGAAGCACATGGCCATGAGTCATAAGGTATTTTCACGCCCTTTCTCTTTTGCAGTACTTAAATAGCTAAAATGTTATATAAGAAATCTTTCGCCAGTTAATAAGCTGCTTTTATATCTCAAAAAATGTTTATTGTGTGCTTAAAATCCATCAGTCATAGACGATGATTGTTATATAAACTATATGATTGATGAGTACTGTGTAATTTTGATGGAAAGCTACAGCTTACTTTAATCATATTTGTGATGTTTATCTTTTCTTACTACTTGAAAGGGTTCTTGAAAGAACTCTTGCAGTTTTTAAATAACTTGTAACGTTACCATTCACAGAGGGAAGAATATTTGCATTTTTGTTACAGTTTCCTTATAGTTCCTTATGTAAAACAAATTGTGGAAAGTTAATGAAATTTAGAAATATACTGAGTAAATTTGAAAGCTTTAATTCTAAAAACCGATTCTTTTAAATGAGCATAATGAAGTATAAAATGTTCCGAGATAAGTTGTTATCTTGGTGCCTCTGTGTATATGTAATTTTAAAACTACATTTAGTATGTATTTCTTAGGTGTTACTTAAATAGGTCATAAGAGGGGGGAAATATATACTTATATATGTAATATCTCCAGATGATTTTTAAACATGTTTTATTAAATCTTAGATTAGTTTACTAAGCAATTATATTAATTAAATCTTTTTCTAAATTCTTAACTTGAACTTAAAATAAAATATAGGCTGCTACCAAATAAGAAAAAGGAATATGTACAGGAAAAAAAATATTTAAAAATTTTTTAAAGATTATCGTTAATCGTATGAACTATTCTTTGGCTCATTAAAGTACATCTAAAAACTGCATTCCTTGAGCTGCTTTTTTTCATTATATTACTCAATGCTTTCTGTGTGTGACTAAAACATACTGATGTATATGCATTTCACTGATTTAACTCTTTTGACTACTTCTAGATAAATTCTGATCTCCAGCCTTTTATTAAAGAAAAGACCAGTGACTCCACGACTTTTAATCTAAACTCAGCTCCAGTAGTCTTACATCAGGAGTTTCTTGGAAGAGATTTGTGGATTAAGCAGATCAGAGAGGTAAAATGAAATTACTCCTATTTTAGATACCAGTAGTATTAGTTGTTTTGAGGAAAAAATTCATATTTTATGTTGACCCAAGACATCGGCCATATAGATCAGCCATGTAAGAGCTTATTCATATAACAGGTAAAATTCTTACTTTATAATCTATATTTTTAAGAGGTAAAATGTTAGCTAAAAGTTAGAAACTGCAATACTGTTTTCTTATTATCTGAGTTCGTAGAATACTGCATCACAAAACTAGTGCCTGTGGTGAATGCTAATTAACTCAGATGATTTTTTTTTTCCTAAAGGCTTTCAAAAATTGGGCTATGGTAATAGCACCACCCTTTAACTGACGGCAATTTCCCATCTGTAGACTCTAGCACAAGCTGCAGAATTCCAGGAGCTCCGTCTGTTAGCTCATTGGGTTATTTTAAAACAAACTTGGACTCAGAAACCTCAAGTTCTGAAGCATTATCAAAGGAAAAAAAACCATAGTTAAGTGGGAGGGGTAAAGGCGCTTAAATTGGGTTCATTTCCCAGTTTCCTGTGGGGAGAGAAGTTGTAGAAGACAAGAGGGAATTTTTTTGGTTTCTTTTAATCCAGAAATTCTGGTACAAAAATTCTTGCCCTTTTACACAAAGCTTCATGGAATTTGTTTAACTTCATGCTTCTAATAGATTGGGTTAATCTGAGACTCGACATGGGGAAACAGGCACAGCTGAGGGTGGGGGTAGAGCCACCACACTTAGAGCAGAGAGAACCTAGGTGATGTCTACGTTCAGAAGATAAGATTTCCCACTCCGACCCCTCCTCTCAAAATGTTGGCGGCCAGCTTAAAATCTCTCGTATTCACAGGCAGAAAACGAAAAGATTCTTTTCTGGGGAGACTGTCAGCCCCAGGTGAGACGACCTGCAGATGTGGCTGTTTTGAGGCTCTCCTAGTAAACATGCCATGTCTTTGACCAGCCCTCCTAAAATGAGGTCTACCAGTTGACAAGCCTCAGAGTGTCTAAGTGTACAGAATATCCAACTGAAGTAGATTAGGTCATAGAGGATTACTGGCCATTTGAGAAAAGCCTATGCCATAAAAGAAGGAGTCAAAAGCAAACTGATAAGTGGGAACTTAGAGGAAATAGTGATAGTGCAAGAAAATATATTTTCAGAAGCACTCTAATCAGTATATTCAGTGAATTAGGATATTAAATTCATGAAATAAGAACAGGTGGTATATAAAAAGGGACAATCTAAGAATAAGATATCAGCTGTATAAAATATAAAAGTATGAAAGAGGATTTTTTAAATGAAAAGAATGGAAAATATAAATGAGAAAATCTCCCAGAAATTTGAATGAAAAGACAATAGAAAATAGAAGAGAAAGAATAAGAAAATTAGAGGACCAATGCAAAAGATCCTATATTTATTATGAATCCCAGAAAGAGAAAACTGAAAATGGAGGTGAGAAAATTAACAATGAATTTTTTAAAAGAAAAACTCTAATTGAAGGACCTCAGTCTCCAAATTGAAATGATACTCTAAACAATGAATTTAAAAAGACCTACATCAAATCACTCACATCATTATCAATTTTGAAACAGTGAGGATAAAGAAAAGATCCTAATATTTTCAGAAAGAAAAAGAAAACCCTACTTGCAAAGGATCAAGAATCAGAATGGCCTTAGTAGTGACACTGAAAGCTTCCAGACAATAGAGTTTACTTCAACATTCAAAATTGTTTCCAACGTAGAATTTTATGCCAGTCATATTATCAAGCGCGATGTTAAATAAAGGCAATTTAAAAGAGAGAAATATGTTCTCAAAAAACTTACCTTCCAAGCATCTTCTTTCAGGGAGCATTTGATGTATTCTGTCAAGGCAGGAGAATAACTAAGAAAGAGAAAGGGATAGAATTTAGGAACTAGGAATTCCTAAGAAAATATGAAAGGAAGAATAACAAATAACAATAAGAGCACTTACAATGTTCCAAGCAACTAAAAAGAGGGACAGGACAGACAGGGTAGGTTGTTTTGTTAGAAGTCTTATATTGTTTGACTTTTTAAATACTATACATATATTTGGTTTTATTTTAAAACATTTAGTTTAAAAATTTATATACTTTTTTATAGAAATTACTTTTTTATAGTAATTTCACTTCTAATGATCTATCCCAAGAAAAATATCAGAAATGTAGGTAAAGATTTCCATATTAAAATATGTAGTAAAATATTAATTCTAAAAGGAAGAAAATGAAAATTGGTCAATTTAAACATAGAAAAAGATTAAATGAAATATCATACAATGAAATATCACACAACTACTGAATATTGTATTACTAGGGAGTATTTGTGTGTTTTTCGACAGCTGAACTGAAAATATATATACAGATGGTGTTAGTAGCTCTAATTGGGTTACATTAGAATACATTGCAGATTTACATTTTGGTTGAAAAGATCCAACTAAATATGTTCAATGAAAGCTACCAACTCTCCCTTGGCTATTCACATATATACGTATACATGTAAGAGTAGCATAGATAAGAATTTTAAAGAAGCTTCACCAAAAATGGGCATATTTAACTCTTAGTTTCTTTGCAAGCATACAATGTTCTAAATGTAGACAACATGAGAGTCCAGGATTTCCTAAACAGCTGGTGAAATAGTCCCAAATCATTATCCCCAACTTGATTTACATTCAAAGGGATATCCAAATAGCCTCTGCTTGGCCACTGACTTGAGGCCCTTCTCATCTACATGTCTAAGCCATGAACAGGGTCACTGATGAAGGGAAGATGAATTTCTCTGAAGCAAATAAGAAACGTTAGATTCCACCATGCAGGGGGAAGCATTCTTCAGGTTAAAGACTCCTAACTTGAGTTTATTTTAATCTTCTATATTGTAATATTCATGTTTACGTAAGGCTCTGTAAGATAATGATCTTGCTCTGTGAATGAGTTAGGGGACACAATTTGCATAACACTCGAGAGGGACAGTCTATCCTAAACCTCAAAGAGGTCGCTTATTAATCTTGAAAGTAGTTCTTTCTAGTGCTTTTTCCAATTTTTTGTGATGTTTACCTCCTCTGCATTTTTGCACTTCTTTCCTCCCCCATTGTAAGATCCTTAAGGATAATAGTGAGTCCACCTTTGAACTACCCATAATACCTGGCATAGTGACTTACTTGGAGTAGTAACCCTATTAATATTTGTCAAAAAGTATGTATGGTGTCATCTACGCAGGGTGAGCTATTTGGCAGCAGCCCTGTTTTGTTAAATAGAAAGAGTCGAGTCGGTATAGTAGAAATGGCCCATAGAGAACCAAGATTTGGAAAACCTGGATTCTAGTTTGGGCTCTGCTAGCATCTGTATAACATTAATCACGTTCTTTCACATCCTCTTTATTATTTCCTGTAAAGTGATGCCATTTCAACTAGATCATTTCTAAGGTCCCTTTCAGCTCTCAGATAAATCTAAGAAATAGGTCTCTTAGGCAAAAGATGCATCACAAGAAAAATATATATCTCTATTAGAAGCTTAATACTAGTTTTGACATTGAGAAATAGAAAAGTCTTGCTCCCAATGATAGAAGTCACCTATGATTTCTTATTATCACATGTGAAATTACTTCTCTGCTCTGCCCAGAAAGGTTTGTGTCCCATCTACCCTTTTGATTTCCTATTTGGGGAAAGTGAGAATTAATGACTAGACAAGGAAGAGAGGAGGAGCTGACACACCCTTAGTGCCCGTTCAACATCCTTGTGAAGCCAGGAAGAAGAGCACTTCTGGAATTTTTCATATCAGGCCCTTCTACCGCCTCCGCAACTCCCCTTTTCCCCCTAAAATCTTGAGGTTAGATCGCCCTCTTCCATCACACCCGTAAGCACACATGTGCGCGTGCACGCGTGCACACACACACACACACACACACACACAAACACAGCACATACTCTTTCACCAGCGGCAGTTTAGAGCAGCGAGCCAGACCTGAAACAGCTGAAAAATATTTGTTGAGCAATGTCTCCATACTAAATTCTACAGATTCCTCCCTATCGTAATTTTAAATTTAAATTTGTAACTGGTGAAACATAATAATCAGGTAAGAACATGGATAGTGAATGGGTAATTCACCCTAGAGAAGTGAAGTCGTTACTCAGTTATCATTTTGATTCCTAATAAAAGGAAGTAGAATCTTTCAGAGAACCACAGAGCTCTGACTCTCTCAGGGAGTCCAGGGACTACTGCAGGTCTTTATTTTTAATGATCCTAAGTCACCTGAAGAAATAAGAATTATGATTATATTTTCTCGGTTATTTCTGAAAGTACTGAAATGTCACTTAGACTTGTGACATTCTGACACTGTCATAACAAGCCATAAAATACCTTAAGTACACTGCACATTACCAATGCTAAGCTATAATTCACCTATTCCTAGATACCCTGCTATTCTTATTCAAAAAGTGAAACAAAGATTGTTACGCAACCCTGGTGTGCATGAACATAACACTCGTATGTTTGTAAACAGAAGAGGAAATGCACATTCAGAGAGTCCTCATAAATGCCACATTATATTCTAATTACTTAAGGTATTTCGAGTTGTTTCAAAAGGAAGAATATTGACAACATCCTCTACTACAGTGTGGGCATTTGAAAGGACTATGTGTGAAACCACAAAGACTGTGAAGTGGTTCTAGATATCACCTAAATTAAAATTGTTCTTAAGCTTAGTTTTCTCTTTCACTTAAGGAAACAAAGTACTTCACTACAGGAGATATGGCAAATTGCCTACAGGTTGTCTGCGGCCTCATAAAGAGGGGATAAGAGAAATGCACTAATATAAGGAATACTGTAATTGAGGCCACTTGGGGAGCTCAGAGGAAAGAGTTCATACCCAGTTGGGAAAGTGAAGGGCTTGCGAAGTAGGTACTGAGATAGTCCTTGAAGAAGAAGATCTTGACAATGAAGATGGAAATGAAGGGCTTCCTAAGCAACGGAAGCCACGAAGGGATGCAGACGGGCAAGTGTCTAATGTATTCAAAGGGAAAAAGTGTTATCATTTGGATGGAATATGGAAAACACGGGGCAGTATAGGGACAGACGAAGAATTGATCTGAAATAGTACATAATGACTATATGTAAAGACTTTGGCCCAAACAAAAACATGAACATGAATGTTCATATCAGCAATAGTTACGATAGTTAAAAAATGGAAACAACCCAATGTCCATTCAAATGATAAATTGTTAAACAAAATATTGTATATCCATACAATTGTATATTACTTGGCCATAGAAAGGAATGAAGTACTGATACGTGCTGCAAGATGACAAAAATGTTCTGGAACTAGATAATGGTGATGGTTGCTCAACATTGTGAATACTAAATGCCACTGAATTATACTTTTAAAATGGTTAAAATTATTAATTTTATTACATGAGTTTTTACCTCAATTTTTTAAAAAGCCTTTGGGATGTTTGCATGTGGAAAACGAACTTGATTCAGAAGTCATGGAGCAGACATTGAAAGTTTTTGAGCCAAGTAATGTCAAAGTCTGAAATATGTTTTAAGGAGGCTACCTTACATAAGATGAAAGGTACAAGAGATAGTAGAGAGAAGATCGGTAGGAGGTTTGGAGGAATTTGTTAGTAAGTGCAGGAGAAAAGTCCCAGTCACAGTGTTGGCAATAAGAATAGGAGGGTAAAGAGGTTTGGTGTTAGACTAATTGCAGAGGGAAATTGTATAGGAACTAAAGACTGATACGATAGGGAGAAGCTAGCAGATATGCATTGAGGAGAGGCCATCAGAGGCCAAAACCAGGATTTTGAACTTGGATGACAAGTAGAATTGTACCATTAATAGAAATAGGATAAGAAAAAAAATGGAGTAGATGATAGAGTCTCTGTTCATCCCTCTGGTAACTAAATCAAAGTTGTGACAGAAACAAGGAGCAGCAGCAAGGAAAAATTGCCTGAGATGAACAAGCCATACAACTAGGGAGAAATCCAAGAAAGCACCCTGCAACACAGAAGGTAGGACAGGGCAAGGACGCAGGGCTGCCCGGTCTGGAGCGGCTAAATGAGACGGAGGCAGCGACAGTGGCAGACGCCTCTAAAGGGGCCGCGTCCATGAGCTGATTTTTGCGGTGACGGACCTGCTCACTCAGAGCACCAGTGCTGATTCAGCTGTGCATAGGGGGCACCAGGGACTTACAAGGAGACAGTCAGACTGAGGGCCGAGGTGAGACTCGCTATGTACAGAAGTGCCGGCGGTATCCATTGTTCCCTGTTTAGCCCTCCCCACTACCAGTGTGTGGACACAGCGCTGCCATTGCCGTGAGGTCATCAGACTGGATAAAAGGTCACTCAGCCAGAGGATTCCCTGAAACCCTGCCTCCCCCAACTCAGGCCCCACCCAAGCCACATCCAGGTGTAACGTCAGTGAGTCAGGTGCTCCTTGCTGAGACTCACTAGAGGAGGCAGCTGGCCTTGGTTTCTGGTGTGGCCTTTTGAGGATCGCATGCTGATTCTTAACAGGTGGCTCCAGAGGTGTAGAGGCTTGGGCTAAATTTGGCCTGCAGCTGAACTACTCTCAGGATTGTGCCACTGGACAGACACCTACTTCACAAATCCACACTAATAAGACTGGGAGACTTAGGAGCTTTGGTTAGTACATAGAAACAGACACGGAAAGGCGGCCAAAATGAGAAGACAAAGAAGCAGAAGCCGTATGAGAGAACAGAACAGAGATCCAGATATAATGGAGCCAAGTAATCTAACAGATGCAGAGTTCAAAACACTGGTTATAAAGATGCTCAATGAACTTTTGGGAAGTATAGAGAACTCCAACAAAGAGATAAAAAACATAAAAATGGAAATGGAAATTATAAAAGGGAACCAGTCTGAAAACATCTGGAGATGTTTTCAGAGAACACATCTGAGACGAGATGTATATTAAATGGATTGAACAAAGGAATAAACAAAGTGAATAAAGAAAAGGATCAAATACTTTATCTAAAGGACCGTAAAGCCAAGGACACGCAATCAGAACGGCAAGAGATAAGATGCCAAGACTATAAAAATAATTTAAGGAGCGTATGAGACACTATTGAGAGTCCAAATATTCATCTGATCAGTGTAACTGAAGAAAATCAAGATGTTGAACAGCTGTTTGAAGAAATAATGATGGAAAACTTTCCTAACCTGGTGAAGGAAATGGACAAAAAATGCCGGGAAGCTCAGAGAATTCCAAACATTAGGGATCCAAAGAGGCCCACACCAAGACACATCATAATTAAAATGCCAAAGGTTAAATACAAAGAAAGAATATTAAAAGCAGCAAGAGAAAAACAGTTAATTACTTATAAGGGAACACCCATAATACTGGCAGCTATTTCTCAAAAGAAACTATACAGAACAGAAGGGCTTGGCAAAAAAATATTTCACAGGATGAAGACCCAAGATTTATAACCAAGGATACTTTATCCAGCAAAGCTACCATTTAGAGTTGAAGGACAGATAAAGAGCTTCCCAGACAAAAATAAGCTAAAGGAATTTATCACCACCAAGCCAGTATTACAGGAAATGTTGGAGGGACTTCTTTAAGAAGAAAAAAAACATGTATCAAAAACAAGAATAAAGAATGTTAACAACTACATTCATATCAATAAGTACCTTAAATGGAAAAGAATTGAGCGCTCCAACCAAAAGATAGAGTGGCTGAAAAAAGGATAAGAAAACAAGACCCCTACATATGAAAAGGAAGGGGATGGAAAGAGATATTGCTTTCATGGACCTAGAAGGTATTTAAGTCAGACAGCGAAAGATAAACACTATATGATTTCACTTATATGAGGAATCTAAAAAATATAAAGAAACTAATCAAAAACAGACTCACAAATATAGTGGACAATTTGGTGATGGACAGAGGGGAGAGGGGTTTGAGGGCCTGGGAGAATGGGGTGAAGGGTTAAAGAAGTACAAATTAGTAGTTGATGGATGGTCACAGGAATGGGGAGCACGGCATAGAGAATGCAGTTAGTATTAATATGTTGGCTAGGCGGAGGGTCAGGGGAGGGAGGGAGCAACTGTGGGGTGATTTTATGAACTATTTAGATATCTAACCAATGTACTGTATACTTGAAGCTAATTAAAATTTTTTAAAAAATAGAAATAGGAAAGTGAAGTGGAAAAACGTGTAATTTAAGTTTGGTGAGCTCGAGGTACACCATCAAGTTTGGTGGCTATCACTTTGAGACCTGGCCACTGGAGGAAACAACTCAGTTCCACTATCAGCCTGATTTTCTTGCTCATGGCCTTGCTATGATCTGGGTAGATTTTTTTTTCCTTGGTCAAACTGTGCAACTTTAAACTTCGTGTCTCTTCCAGATTTCAAGAGAGCATAGCAAGAAAAATGGTTTGCAAAGGGATAGCAATACTTTTGAACAGAGAGAGATTTACTATGTAGATAATACAAGCCCCTCCTCTTGTTTCAATTAGGCATCACAGCCTTCTGCACCTGTCTGTTGCTTCCTCTTTTCACAGTGAACCAAAGGAAGGGAATACGAGGAAGTTAATTCCGTGGACAGTCACATTTGCCTCCAAAGATTAGCTTTCTCAGATGATAGAGATGGCAAAATGAGGTACCCAAGCAGTCCAGCTCTGAATGATGTTGACTTTCTTGGAGATGCCTTTTCTGCCTTCTTATTAGCAGGCAAGAATGGTAAAAATAGCAAAGAAGAGACCTGCCTTCATATTCTGATACCTTTCCAGCTCTGTAACTGGAGAGCCTGACAATATAAGGCTGCTTCTTCTAACAAACCAAAACTCAACTGGCTGTTTCAATTGCTGAGCTAGCAGATCTAATAGATTTCTGATTTGTGACCTTTTTAAACCCACACGCATTATACCCAAACCATTCTGGGATGAGGATGGAGGTATCTTTCCTTCCTCTGTCCCCCAACAAACCTCTTCTTTATATGTAAACTCCACCTCTTATTACCAATGCAAATGTAGAGAGTTTATTTTCAGTAAGACCTATTTTTTTCTAAAAGAACTAATCATTTTCTGCCAGTGCTGAACTACCTTTAAAATGTCATTTTTGCAGCTACCAATGTAATCTTTTATTCAAACAAAGATCATTAATGATAATTGGTTAAGACAATTGCATGAATGGTTAACAGGAACCAAATATTCACATGGACTCAAACACCTTACTTACTTATTAAATACAGTGAACAAACTTAGTTTCACCAATAATGAGACAAACTGGTATTGTGTGACTCCTGATGTAATAGGGAAGTATACAGTATCATCTATATAGCTGTCTTGCCAAAATGTTTTAATTTAAATCTAATCATGAGAAAACAATCAGACATCCAGAATTGGGGACATTCTGCAGAGCAGAGCCCTGGCCTCTTAAAAAATGCCAGTATTATGAAAGACAGAAAAAGTGGTGGTATGGGGACTCTTGTAGATTAGTAGAGATTAGAAAGCCATGACATCTAATGGTAACGTATGATTTTTAATTTGATCTTGGAATAAAAACAGCTCAAAGGACACTATTGGTTGAACTTAGAAAATTTGAATGTGGATTTTATCTTAAATATTATAGTAAATATTACACTTGTTGGATGTGATCATGGGTTTGTGGTTATGTAGGAGAACACCGTTCTGTTTTTTGGAGATAAAAGCTCAAAGGATCAAGGATCATGATGTCTACAACTTATTCTCAAATAGCCAATGATCATGTAGAGAGAAGGCAACATATTAGCAATTGGTTAATCTAGGCGGAGGGTAAATGGATGTTTATTATGTTCTTTCAACTAAATAGTTTGAGGGAAAAGGTAGTTTTCCTTGAAGGTTTAAAAAAAGAATTTTTTAAAAAATGACTGTTATTCCAAAATATAGCTGATAGCATTTGGGAAGAATAACATGATAAGTAGAGATGATCGGTTTCTGACAATTTCTGGACTCCTTGTTGTAGAATATTAGTTTTCTACTTTTAGAAAAAGGTTTCCCCACACCCAGCTTTCAAGTACAGATAACAGTAGTTGGAAATTGGAAACAGTTCATTTATGTCATCCAATCCTTCTTTGTTACCTGACTTATAAAAAAGCATTTGTTTCTTAAAGTAAAAGACCACATTGTATATCCATTACTTACCAACAGAGTACTCTATCTGCCTTTGGTCTGCAGAGACTGGCATATAAACCTTTGGAATTAATCCCTCTGTGCATCCTCTCAGAGTGCTGGCTTTTTTTCTTTTTTCTTTTTTGCTTTTATATGGAATATTGTTTTACAGTACTCACTGCTGCTGTCTGAGGAGGCCTCCAATGTCATGAGCACTGGCACACTATCTTGTCTACTTCACTTTTTTTTAAGATGAAACAAGGTTCAAACCACACATTCTCTGTGAACTGTTAAAGGCTGAGAAAAATTACTTTCTTTTCTCATGACCTGGATTGACAAGAAGTACACCTACAGGAGGAGGCAAAAAGATGAGTGAATCCCTTTTAAAGACCCCAGTAATGAAGCCCTCAGGGAATTGCTGTGTATGGCAGAATTTGCAGTGGCTTCTGGAGATGAACAGTGTGGCAGGAAGAGGTTCAGGAGTGCTGGCTGTTGAAATACACTCTGCATTTATTTTATATAGGCCTATTTTGGGCCCCAGTGAGAAAGTTATTTTAATAAAATCTTGCTCTGCCAGAAATATACATAAGTGGCAGATGTCATAAAAAGAGGGGAAAGTTACAGCACTCCATTCTCCTTGAGACTTAAGGAGTTTATAAAGTTGTTCTCTTTTAGCCTTTGAAATAGACACTGATGCATACAGAAGCACAAATCGAAAAGGACACTAGACATATGCTAGACCAGTGATCCTCAAAGGAATCAGACTCTCAGGGCTAGGGTACAGAGGACCTGCGTTTTTAACAAGCTGCCCAAATGATTCTGGTACAGCCAGCCCAGCGTTTGGGAACACCTGGTCTGGCCCAGTACTCCTATTTTACAGATGAGAAGGTGAAGGCCCACATAAAAAATCTTTTAATTTAAAATATATGAGATATTAACCTATTATGGAATAGAAACCATATTTTCTTTTTCCCAGCATATCTATTTTCCCAGGAAGTCACAGTGCCTCTTGGAGTGGTCGCAGTTAAGATCTTAGCCACTTGCTTTCCTCCATAGACAAGGCCTATTTAACACCTGAGGCTTTGAGGTGTGCATCTTGAGGTCTCCTGACTTCTATTCTGGACTCTCTGCCCTTCAACATACTGCTTTCGAGGTTGAGACACTTAATTACACTAAACCGCTACATCTGTGAGAAGGCTACTAAATCATTCTTCTCCATTCTATCCTTTTGTTGTTTGATTTTCATGAATTCTTTGAATTTGTTTTCTATAGATTACTTTCCTTAGTCTACTTATGAATAAAATCTGGGTAATAAAGTAAAAATATGGTATTGTTCAATATGGGTAAAAATTATTTTTAAGGCACCAGCTAATGGCTCCACATTTGCTACATACTGACTCTGAACCTAAACACAGCTTTCCTAGAACCAGGAGAGAGTAAACTTTGCTTTATAAGTTTCCTGGATAGACAGTATATAACCAACACGTATAAAGAAGAAGCATTCATTTATCTATTAATTCAGATATTCTTGACCAATTTTCTATATACTAGTGCTAATCTAGACATGGAATACAGTTGTGAGCAGGAGAAAATTTCCCTGCTCTCATGGAGCTTAAGTTATAGAGGGAGATTGTATGTGAAGCCTATCTAAAACAAGACTGTGTGACCCCTAGAATATAAACTCCATGAAGACAGAGATTTTTATCTGTTCTGTTCATGGCTGTGTCTCCGGTGCCTAAACAGTGCCTGACACATAGTAACTGCACAGTGGATAATTATTTAGTGAATGGGCAACCATCAAGTAAATAGAAACTGTGGCCCCTCCCAAATTAACTATTTTACAAAAATAAATAGAATAGGTAATGTTTAATGAGAAATATTATTTATGTATAAGAGTAAATTGTTTGCATCTATTTCTAATTTGCTACATTTTTGTAAGCTCTAAAAGGTTTTTAGAGCTTACAAAAAAATTTATATCAGAGTGTATACTTTAGGTGTGTGGTATGACATATGTCGATATTAACCAAAATAGCAGCTGCAAAAATATATGTTATACAGTATACCTATAAAAACTTAAATATTTATATTTGTTTTATAAAATAAACAACACTTTTATTTACAAGCTAAAGCAGTCAAGGATGAAATGGTCTCAGAATTAGAATGTTTGTCATGATAAAATAAAAAGGACATTCAGGCGAGCTGTGTATCAGTAGTTATAGTCTGTTCAGGTTATGATGGCTGTAGTAATCATGCTGTCATTTTATGTAGGCTTTTCATCTCTCAGCTTTCAAAACATTTAAGAGCTGATGTTGAACAGATACGGATTACATAAATGGTGTTTCTCTGTCATCCTCCCCAGCAAAGTATATCTCTACGGGTGAAAGGGTGGTGGCCAAGCTAGGAAAATAAAAAATGAGAGAGTTTGAAATAGCTCATGATTAATTAAGCACAAGTACTTAAAAATATTAGAAGTCTCTAAGATGATTAGTTTATAAGCAAACTATGTGATGGGAAAAATCGTTTTATAAAAATTTGTAATAGGACTACTCTGTATTTCCTTATCTCTAAACAGCATTACATTCTCTCTTACTACCTGAAAAAAACTGCTATTGAATTTTTTTTTTCATGAGACAAACTGGGAAGTGGCTCAATCCATCCAAAAGCAAAAGTCTACCCTAAGTCATTGTAAATTATATAGTTTCTCCACACTTTACCTTGCAATCTTAAGATACAAAAGTTCCTCAACTTCCTATCTTAACAACAAATACCACTTTCAACACTTTTAACATGTCCTTTGTGTTAAACACTGAAAGATGAGAATGTTGAAAGACCTAGAATGAAGAGGAGCTATTAGAACAGAAACAAAATTGAAGGTGGGGAGGAGATGGCAGATGTTTAGAGGAATGAGTTCTTTGAAAATAGGAACAATTCTGTAGGGCTTTCAGTTTATGCATCACTTGAAAATTACTGTGCCTGAGAAATCCATAATAATCAGCAGGCGATGAGGAAAAGGATGAACAATTGAAAAAGTGGAAAACTTGTCACCACAGCATCAGCTTTGATGTCAGATATCTCTTAACCTTAAATGAACTCAGGAGACAGCTAGAAGTTTGAGAACTTAAAAATTAAGCATATTGTGAAATGGTGCTGCTGAAATTTTGGTCACAAGCTATGGATTATTCATAGGATCAAGGCCAGTTCGCATTTGCATAATATCCAAGTGGGTAGCTAGGTCACGATTGCACTATACAGACATGCTCAAAGCTCTCTACCCCTCCTGCCGAAGTTACAGCAGGAGAGAGGGACTGTCATTATAGACAAAACTGCTTTATTTTGGGAAAAGATGTCCATAGGGAAACAGACAAACAAGTAAACATAAAATATCTGAACAAAGAGAAGAATACTCGTGGTTTTAAATTTTCTATAAGAACTGACTCATGTTTCTGTTAAGAATTGACTTAGTTTCTTCTCTAAAGAAAGTTCAAACTCTTCTTAGTTCACTGAAAATACTGCAAAAAATCTTCAAAGAGCAGATTGAAAACCCCAAATTCTTTTTTATAGTGCGTTGGTTGCCGAGGCCTTTGTTTCATTGCCAATGTCTAAGTCACAATTTTAACTTAGAGTTGTTTGCTATGATGTCAACAGCTGTATAGGAGCAGTGTCTTATTATGATACTTACGAGTTGCTTAGTATGAAAATAAGAAAAACAAAATTCAGAGATTTGGATAAATTTTTAAAATTTGGATAAATTTTTAAAGATTGTAAACAAGTAATAAGAGTCAGGACCACTGTTATAAACCTCTTCTTTTCTCTCATGAAAGTAATCCGCTCGTGTTTATTATCCGTATAGTGTCATTTTAGACTTGGGAACAGAATGGTCTCAAGACCAATCCTATACATAAGTTGAAGGGCTCTTGTTCTCTGAAGTGGCAGGAGAAGTTTTATTCCAAAGTCCACAAAAAACGAACTGACCTACCAGCAAAGATTAGTACATCAGTTGTCTCTATTATATTAAAATTTGATATATAACACTTCTGAGTATATGTGTTGATTTTAAATTGTTTTTTAATAACTAAATATTTTTTGAAATAAAATCTGGCTTCATACGGTATGTCTCCTTTATCTTTTCCTTCTATCCTCATTCCAGGTAGGGGTAGGGAACAGATGTGGGGGTCTTTTTTGATATAATACAAAATAAAAATTATGCCAAAGAAAGTCAAAAAAATTGATCCCATATATTACTTACTAATTATACAGGAGGAAATATATCTCTACAGTAGAACCTTCTGATAGTCACCACCCTAACCAAGTGATCAAATTTATAGCATTACTAAGAGCCGTACAACCTGACATTTTGTGCCTCCTGTATTGATGCAATGTGAAGTACGTGATATTTCATATTAAGGTTCTTGCCAAAAATGTTTAACCTAAACCTAAGCATGCTTCTTCAGACCCAACTCTCAGTTTGCAAGCAAGACAGGAACAAGTTAAATGACATAATGAAGAAATAATATGACAAATCCCCAAAGAGAAACATTTTATAAGACAGCTACCCTAGTCTCTTCAAAAAGTCAATGATCTTTTTTTTAGGAAAAAAGTTATGGTTTTTATTTTCATTTCATGAAAAATGAGGAGGGTCTGGTCTAGATTTCAGAGACGTAAAAACAAATTGCAATGTGTCATTCTTGATTAATTCTGGTTTGGGGAAAAAAGATATAAAGTGTATTCTTGGGACAATTGGAGAAATTTGAATACACATTTTATATTAGATGATATGGCATTATTGCTAGTTTTTTAATTTGTTAGTGGTCATGTGGTTATGTATGAGATGCTCTATGCTTATAAGATGCCTGCTAAAGCATGGAGAGTTGAAGAGTCCTGATGTCTTCTACGGTCCAATCTAGATAGAGTGTGTTTGTACTGCTCTTTCAACTTTTCAATATTTGAAAGTTTTATATGTATACTATATGGTAAAGTATATATTTATATACTGTATATCTCTATAGTTCACTATAGATATATATGAGAGAAGAGAGGAGGAAAGATTTAACTTTTATTCTTTGAGAAGCAGAAGTTACGGAAGCACTAAATAATTTTTAAAGAACTAACAAATTAATTTTTCTCCTTTTCTATTTTAGGCTCAAGAAAAAGGAAGATTAGACTATGCTAAGGTAAGTAGATTTTATCTATACTAAACAGGTTTGTACATTTCAATTTGGTGTTTGGTTTTCGTTTGCATTTGAAAGATCAAAAGAGAACCATCCCTTTCAAAGCTGAGGAACTTCCCCTGTTAAGTAACAGGCATTAGCAGATAAAATAAGATTCATTCAATGATCAGTTTATTTATTGAGTTCCTCCTTCATTCCAGACATCATGTTAGGTGTTTGGAATACAACAGTGAACCAGATCCAGTCTTTCCTTTCAGGATATTTACAATCTAGTGAGAGAGATGGATAACTAATAAACAATTAAATGGATACATAATATAATGTCAAGTGGTGGTAAGTGCTATGAAGCAAAATAGCAAAATAAACAGGGTAAGATCACTAAGCATTGCTGGAAAGATGCCTTTGGCCAATAGATGGAAGACAGCTTTTAGTGCTGTCTATCAGACCAGACCTGGCGAGCACCATATAGGACCGGCTCAGGTTCCTAAAGGCAGTAGTTCTCACATCATCTGTGGAGCTTTTGAAAACACACATGCCTAGGTTTCCACTGCATCAAACCCTCTTTCACCAAGATCAAAGTTTCCTGGTGGGAAGAGCAGGGCAGGCACAGAATGGAAGGGTTTAAAAAAAGGTGCCATGATAATTTGGCACACAGCCTTGGTTAAAAACTGCTGCAGAAGTTCAGATTTCAGTACACCAGTGAAGCCTATGAACCTACTTCAGTCACATTCTGTTTTCCCCTCAGGAACAAATGGAACGTTTTAGCAAACGTGGGATGCATACAGCTGGTTAGCTAAAGGAACATGTTAACCATCTGGTTCATGCAATAGTCAGAATATCCAGGGTGTGAGTACACCTGCACTCCAAAGATAGAGAAGAAGAAATATGACCCATAAGGGTTCTGCTTGCAGGGGAACAACTAAAACATAATGATTCCTTAGGGTGGACCCAGCACCCCATGCTCTCCTGGCAGCCCCGAGGTGCACACCCATGGCTCTCTTATCCTTGCTAGAAGTACAGTCCCTCCTTTTCACTGTTTCACAAGCTTTTGCCTCATTCAAGAAAATTTAGATAACAGAAGCACCTTTAAACTGAGAACTTCCATATCTGTCACTTTTGTCCTAGATGTCTACTTGAGTCTTATCAAATACCCAGATGTTGGCTGTGGACATATCCTCTTGAGTTTCGCACAAGCAAAGAAGCTCAATGCATCTTAAACTGAACTCAGCATCTTCCCCACATCTCTGGTCTCATTTCCTTTTAATGGACTTAATTTTTTAGAGAAGTTTTAGGCTCACAGAAAAATTAAGCGAAAAGTATTGAGAGTTCCCACCTGACCGCACATATGCATAGCCTCCCCCACTATCAATATTCTGCACCAGAATGGTACATTTGTTACGATCAATGAACTTACACTGACACATCATTATCACCCAAAGTCCATAGTGTACATTAGGGTCCCCTTCTAGTGTTGCATCTCTGGTCCTTGTTACATGTTCGCTCTCCTATTGTTGGCACTGCCATCCTACCAGTCAACCATGTGAGAAAGTTAGAAGTCACCCTTGAGTGCTCCTGTTCTCTCACCCCTATGTTCCATGACCAAGTCATGCCAGTTTTATATCCTAAATTTTCTTGCATCCATCCTTTCTTCTTAATCTCTCTTTCATTGCTTGTGTTAAATTACTTCATGTGAACCACTGGAAAACATACTGACTGGTATCCCTGCCTGTCTTTTGTCCCTACAAATCCATTACTACTCGAATGTCAGTCTAAGCCACAAATCTGATGGTTTCATAGTCCAGCTTAAAACCCTTCATTAGCTCCAGGTTGTCTATAAGGCAGTTTCAAAGCTTGCTAGATTAGCATATAAAATACTGTGCGATCTTGCCCCCTAGAGGAACTCTTCACCTTCTCTTTCTACCCTGTGTTCTAGCAGCACCAAATTACAGGAAACGTACTGTTTCTGTTTTCCATGCCTTGACTCAGGCTAGCCCCTCTGTTTGGAACAGTTTTCCCCCTTTATGTGGCTCCCCCCGTCCCTCCTATAAGGCTTAATTAAGGATCATCATCTATTGGGAGTCCTCCTTGGCTCCCCAGGCTGGATCTGGTGCTTCCCTCCATTCTTTAATACACTGTAGACCTTTCAGTCTTTGCACTTGCTCTATTACGATGGTCCATTTTCGAGACAGATCATAGACTGTGAGCTCTTTGAGGGCAGTGTCAGTGTCTTATATGTCTTTGTATACTTGGTGCCTAACACAGTGCTTGGCACTTGGTAGATGGTGTGTGAGTATGTGAGCAAGCGAGCAAATGAGTGAGTGAGTGAGGCCATGAATAAGAAAACAGAAGACACATGAAAGCTGCAAGAGAATATCTGGTGTGGAGTTTTTTATCTGAATCAGAGAGGGAAAGAAAGCTTTTGACACATGTCGTAGGTATCAGCAGGATTGAGAAGGTTGCTGAGGAAAGTTGTAATAAACCAGTTTGGAAATAAAGGTGACAATAGAAAGCTGACTTGTAAACTAAAAAGTAAGGGGAAAGACACGATTTTGCAATAGAGTGAGTGTTTATCATTGATGCTTATTTATGACTCCAAGAACTCCTTCAGGGTCTCTTATTACAGAAGCATATGACAATAGAAGAGGTTTGAAGAAAAGAAAAAAATATGGTGCTAGCTTTGCCATCAACTCACTTAACTCTTTGGTCTTCCCTCCGTTTCTTTAGTATAAAATGAGCAGTTTAGAATAGTGCTGTTCTACAATTTAAGCCCATCCCAAATTTGAGAGGAGACATTCTTTGGTGGGGATAGAGGCAGCAATTTTATCTCGTATACTGTGGAGGTCCAAATTCATTCCTTTATCTACTCAACCATTATGTATTTGATATTTAGTATGCGTGAGGCGTTGTGCTGGTGCTGACTCCCACCATGAACAAGACTGATGCAGGCCCTGCCATCACACGCTTCCTTGACTCAGACCTCCCTATCTAAAGTAGCCACTCTCCCTTTGTTCTATTTTTTTCCTCTTAGCATTTATCGTAATCAAAAATCATTTTCATTTAGTTGTTTGTTTCTTTTTCCACTAGAATGTAAGAGCCCTAAAGACAGAGCCCTTAATGGCCATGTTTATGGTTGCATCATCTGTAGCCAGCACGTTGGAGTGCTTGATAAATGCGTGTGGATGAGTGCATTAGTGTTGTACTGGGAGAAGTGCAGGAGATTGCGAGATATCCAGAATTGAGAATTGTAGACTCAAATTAGCCTTTTTAAGAGTATATAGACCATACAAGACAGTCCTCCTAGTGTTCAGTAGCCCTAACTTTGCCTTCCCAAGTGCCCAGTGACAATATTTCTCATTCCAGTAAACATAAACCCACTACCCTGGAATATGTGGTGATATTCTGATTTTTAAGGGCATAACTTGATCTAGGTGATTAATCCAGACCTATTATCCTTACACGGACCTAAACCCAAGTAACATGCAGAAGAAAGGTTATATTCATCTGTACAAAGTATCAAGGAGATGTCTGTAAGAGTCAATATTATCTCTTATGCAGTGTATCACAAGCCCTTAGTAGCATATATCATAGCCTCCTCATCTCTTGTTTTGTGTGGTCATAGTGCTCATGTTGACTAATGCAGGCATCATGCTTAGTGGCTTAGGACTTCCCTGGTGGCTTTATCTGTAAAACTACATTCGAAAAACTTAGCGGCCATTTCTAGAGACCATCGTGAAATTTGTTACTGGAAATTTCTCTGTTTCCAAATGGTGAATATTTACTCAAAAGCCAAATTTTACCTGAAAAATTAGGTTTCAAGAACAATAGAAAATTATTTTTGCCTTATGGTCTGTGGCTTTATTTGCCATCTCTCAGATTTTGTCAGTCTCAGTATGGCAAGGAAATAAGGGAAGAGGGCAGAAGAGGTGATCATTTCAGAATCAGTCTCAGCTGGATCTCGAGGGTGTCTGCCACATTCAGCAAAACAGTGGTCTGTACTCAAACACTCGGATAAGAAATTGAATTACTTTTTAATTGAGTTCCTGTTGTGATGGAGCCTGGATATGAATGCTTTTTACTACCGCACTGCCCTTCATCTTAAGATATCAAACTACTTGACAACTATTAATTCATTAAATCTCTCCCCCCTCTGTTAAGCTGGTTAACACAAACACAGGAGCACTCTACCCACTACTGAATCTCATCTACCTAGGGGCTGGGCAAGGAAGGAAACAACTGTAAGGCCATTCTACTCAGTAGCTTCCAAAATGGAAAAACAAGGAACATCTTACTTACCTCGTTAAAACTGCAAGAGAAGTTTTATTAGACAGAATATATTTACCAGAAGCGAATTGTGACCACAAAGCTGGTGCTAACAGTTTTGCTCCCTATACACAGTGCTATGGGGTCTTAATTACAGTGATTGGTCTGCAGCCCTGGGTGTGTCTCTCAGACTATTCCATGTTCCCTAAGCTCCAAGGTTAAGCACAACTGATTCAGTTCAGTGCTAGAGGAAAGAGTGCCACCTATTGAATTGTAGGAATTTGTGGGCATGTGTTGAGACTGGTGAAGAAGCTTCTCGGACCACATTCACGCTTGGTTTGCTATGGTAACTAATATATATATATATCTGAAAGAAAACGAATATGTTGACTACTCTCGCTTAGGAAAACATCTACACACGTCTGTGTATTTTCCCCAGCTGGAGCTGAGCGTATGCCTGTAGTTTAGCCTACTGCTACTCGAAATAAGCATGCTGCTAAAAGACTGAGGCAGATGGTATTTTTACCACTTCAGGCAAAACATGGCACCTATGATTCGGCTTTCTACAATTTTAATTTTTTAACACATTCAAAATGGCTTGCTTAAATTTTTTCCATCACAGAGATGCAGGCTTTTCCTCAATTTCTTTTTAATAATTGCTTCAGATACACAGGTATGAATAAATATCACTCGATTGAAGCCAGACCCTTTCGGCACTGTAAGTGGGCCTCCTGCTCGTTCTTTCACAAGTGCCTTAGACTGGGCCTTAAATGGGCTTTGACACAAAGACACTAAATGATTTACAGAAGCTGTCTATATATTCATCTCCAGTCTTTCTTATGCAATTCATATAATTTTCGCCATGACTCCGGACAGAAAGGAGAGTCATTCTTTCTGATGTCTTCTTATTGAAGTTCACTCTAAGCACAGAGAATTGCTCAAGACTTAAGCACTTGATAAAGAAAGATCTTCCAGGTGTTCATTCATTGGGCATCCAGTTTTAGTTAAATGTAAAAGATATTTTTTTAAAGGAGTGAGATTTTGACGTGCCCTCTCTCAGAATTCGTTCAGGGTCCCAGAGTGGCACATTCTTCTGGCTCCATCCTCCTGTGCCTCTCAGGCACAGTGTCTAGAGCCACTGTTCCCCTCTTCCCTCCACCCTCAGAAGGCCTTGCACATTTTGCTTTGTTATAAAATGCATTTGCATAGAGTACACATTAAAATTCTCTTCCCACCAGCAAACAGTGCTGTCCACAGACATTTGCATTTGTATGATCACATATCATCACTTCCCTTTAAGAAGAAAATGGAGTCTTCCCTCTCTTGCCATGGTTCTCCTTTCCAAGTGTTGCCCTTTTAGCCAGTTTTTCCCTTTTATTATACATAGATTGCATCAACCATTTTGCTGCATACAGAGTCCAAAATTCTACTTTTTTGAACCTCGAGTATAGAAAATTTTCTGTAAATATTATTGTCCTTTCTTTACTGACAAAGCCAAGCTCTTTTTTTTTTTTTTTCCTTTTTACAGAGTTTTTGCTTGCTCGTTCTTCCCCATAACCCTAGCTAACTGGCTCTGAGAATTTTTCACATTGGCACATTTAGAGACCAGATGTTGCTGTGTTTTCTCCTCCCCATACCCCTTCCTTGGGTAGATGCTGCCTCTCCTATCCCGGGATTTTACGATAGCTCCCTTGATAAAATATCCCATACCGCATCACTCTATTCACGAAATTTCTTGTCTCCTCTGACCTCTTGAAGTTGTCTTAACATTTAGGATTTCTGTTTTAGTGATAATTATAGAGACTGTGGAGAAGCACTGATATTTCCCTCCCCCATCTTTTTCCATAAAGGACTTGTGGTCCAATTAGAGGAGATGTTTATAATAGATTTTGAAGAAAAAAATCCAAATCCAAATACCATCATGATATAGGTACAACTATGTAAAATTGTATATGCTTGATAAAGACTGGAGGATAACATGTAAAAATGTAAATAAGGGCATTAAGCTGACAACATTTAAGCATGTTCAAAATAAGAACTACATTGTGTGTGTGTGTGTATGTGTGTGTGTGTGTGTGTGTGTGTTTAATTTTATCTTTTAAAAGTGTACTCTGATTTGAATTGGAATTTTTTCAGATTATGGACCTGAGCTACTGAGAATTGAAAAATACATTTTTAGCAGCATATTCAGAATTTAATTCTAGGCTTCTAAAGAATTGCTTTCTTCTATGACAATAGGCAGAAATGCACAGTTGGAAAATGTAAATTTTCTTATACTATGAATTTTTGCACAAGGCCTCGAGGAGTGGTTGAGGTACTGGAGGACAATTGAAGAAGAGGGAAACCACGTGCTGGGCAGGCATTTCAGGTGTTGATCTGATGATTTAACCACAGCACAGTGATGGGTGCTGGAAGATACTGTCAGAACTGCCATCTGAAAATTTTAAATATCCCACTCCTTATTTCCTTAAAAATCAGATAAAACCAATTATTTTTCTTTTGGCAATCGTATTTCAGACAAGTATTTTTCCTTGCAGCGATAACAAATAGATTTTTGTTTAATCTGTTTTCCAAAACAATTCATTTACTAAAATTGGTTTGTGCAACTACTGCTTTGATTCCAAATCTCCTTCAAAGTATAATTATTAATAATAGAAAAATAATTGTGGATCAATTTCTGTCCCTAATAAAGCATAGAAGCTTTTGTACCATGTGAAATTTTTAATCAAAAATAAATTTTAATCACACATGCAATCATTAGTATCTTGAACCAGAGTTGTGCCTTATTATGAGCCCACAAGTCCTGGCAAAACAGTTGCCTTCTGGACATTTATTCATTCCCCATCATCCAGCTATTTTTTTTCCCTCATCTCCAAGCATATTATTTTGCATCTGTCCCGAGTGACTATCATCTTGCTTTGATGATCTATTCTTATAATTTCTTAATGTTATTTTAAAATTAGATTCTTGTTCTCTGAGGTGTTAGCAATCCCACACACCTCAATGGCATCAACAGATTTAATGATCATAATCTCTATTCCCTTGTGAATTGTGAATAAAATTATTAAATGATATCAATAATAAGCCTCTTTATGACATCATAAAACATGCCACCTTCTCAGTTGTTAGCTCAAATACTATTGATACTATTTTAATTCAATCCTCTAAGCAGTTGTCTTTTTTTATTTTTCCTCAAATCATATATTCCCAGCTTGTTGATCTTAGGTTTCTAATTTTATATATAAAATGTTAAATTACTTAGTTCAAAATAATAATATTTAGTGAGGCAATCTCTCCCATTCTTAAATTTACCATTTTGAGTTACTGGCCTCTAAAAAAATTATATATTTACATAAGAACTAACATTTATCAGGAAGCTAAGGCAGACTCAGATTGTCGATGACCAGTTCTTTATTGTAAGCCTGGAATCCTGTCTGGATTTGCTCACCATCATACCCTGAGAGCCTAACACAGTGCCTGGCACATACTAGCTACTCAGTAAATATTTTTTGAATTACTGTCGAATGAGTGAATGAATGAATGACCTAAGATACGCCAAATGTTTGTGCCTATATTCTGTACTTTTAATTCATAAGACATATTTGACTCCACCTTTGTTCCTCTTATTCCCCCACTCCCAAGGGATACTTTTAATCAAATCGTTACATCCTCAATGCCTTGCACTCCTTGAGTTGAAATATTCAATTGGAGTAACCTTTTGAATCTTAGTCTAGAAAGCTAAGAATGCCCTGCAGGCTGGTTCTGCGGGTGAATGCTCTGCACTGTGGGATAGCTGGATTCAATTATTGCTCCCAGTTTGTGGTATCAGGAGCCACCTGTGCACAGGGAGTGCCTATATGCCTTTATATAGAGGATAGAGCCTTCTATCCCTATGGAGGAGCCTGTTTAGTCCACTGAAACAGTTTTAAGTAGAACTGAAGGGAATACTGTCTCTTTCCTTGTCAAAAAATAAATAAATAAACCCACAGTGGAGAAGCATGGGTTTTCCAAAATTATATGTTTTGAGAGAAAGGGAAGAGAGGCACCTCTGTGTAGATGCTGAATGTGGTTTTAATAAGTTAGAACCCTTTGTCCTTACCTAGATTGATATTTCTAAATGCATACGCTTATCTTACAACCTGATTTTGTACAACATGAAGGATTTTTGTAATTTCAAGATTCTTGATCTATCAGAAACCTGTAATTTGTTTAGTTGGTATATCTTAAGCCATTCCCCCATGTTTCCCAAGCAGTGTCTTTAAGTACTACTCGGCCTCCCCTTTTATGGGTGAGAGGATCCTGTTTCTTTCTCCCAAGTCTTTGACTTTCTAGCATGATGAAAGATTATAACTATCAGGCATAATAAAGCCAAAGATGAATTTCTGAAGATTAATGCCTGCATAGCACAATGGTGCCCCCTGTGGAAGGTCTCCCTGTTCTCGATCTAAAGAAATTATGCTGACCGTTATCTGTGATCCATTCCTGATGAGATTTGCGTGTACCAGATGGGAAAGGTGGTAGACCTTTCTCCGTGCTGTGATCTCTTTAAGGCACACACCTTCGTATGCATGTTTTCCGTGTGAACTCTGTTCCAGACACACACTAAGCACTTTAATCAAATGTTTCTATCAAATTCTATATCTGAATCCCTTTGTTTTTTGAAGAAGAGATCAAATAACCTAACAATGTTCACACAGTTACTATCTTACAGTCATGAAGGTCTGCTGACTCTTCAGGGTATATTCTTTACCACCATACTGCCTCCCAAGGTACTTTAGACACACTACAAAAAAAAAAAAAAATGAGAGAATTTGTATGCAGGCTTTGGTCTTACAAGTATCCAGAAAATTATATGTGTTACTCTATAATCTGACATAGTTCTGGTCTCAGAAATAGTGGTTGTCTAGTAAATGACTCTCTTAGGATTTATTTTGCTGAACCAGTGCAATAATTATTATGATTTTTTAAAAACTGATAAACATTCTTCACTCTTCCAAGAAAAGTTTATAGCTAAAACCATTTAAAACAAGTTCTTATCTTATTCTTTTGTGGGAGACAAGGATCTGTGTTTACAAATATGCTTTCCATAACACTATAACGTAGAGACCCCCTATGTCTGGAAGAGGCATTAATCCTACAGATATGATTACATGGCACACTCCATACATTGATTCCTATATTTGCTCCAAGTCTGAGGCAACCTGCCCAGAGACATGGCAGAGGTATACATTTATTTCATTGTCATTATTCTCACTAAATGTAGTTTTTTTTTTCTGTTGTTTGACATACTTTCTAGTGATGGAAGTCATTAATGTGTTTTAAGCTCATTTTGTATCAGAGTGCGCTTTAGAATGTTAGGACTCTAGGGTCATGTGGATGGTGGTGGTAGTCAAAGTAATTTTGAGGGAAGCGATATCCAAGTACCAGCTTTCAAATACTAAAGCAGATGAAAACTGGGACATAAGGAGGATTTAAGAAGTGTATAAATAAGATATGGACTCAAGTAAAATAATAGAAGCCTTATATTTAATAGAAACCAAGATACAATAAAAAGTTTCTCTTATATAGTTTATGTATTCCTCATAACCCCCAGGACTATTTGATACCTACATGATGTGAGTGCTCCCGTTCCACAGTGTTCTCTTTAATTAAATAACCGGCATAGTATTTGTCATGAGATTACAGAGCTTACTATTTATTGATTCATTCCTAAAAGAGCTACAGGCAAGAGTGGCTCCTTGCTGCAGTCGACAACCTATGATATGTTTTGCTTGTTGAATTTCTATTACAGAGTTTGCTAAAAAGCTTCGTAGTCACAGTTTTGCTTTTTGAATTTCAATATATGGAATTAAGTTCCTCTCTGGAATAAGATACCAAAATTAAAAATTAGTTTTGAATTAGAATATGGATAAAACTGTGATTTATAAATCTTTACATTTTCCTGGAGAAGACATGAAGCACTGATTGTTTTTCCTAAGGAATAAAGCCTCAATTTAATATAATTCCATATTATATTAAATGCCCAACCTGTCAAGTGCTGATGAAAGTTTATAAACTAAGAAAATTGTACTTTTTGATCTATCTAATTACATTTCAAAATTAGGCACATCTGCTCATACCCTGAACTACAAGTTGACCTCTGTTTCTTTAAGTAGCAAGCACTACTTTTCCTGAATTCTCTGCCATGGAGTCAACAATTGAGGCCAATTTCGAGTATGCCAGTAAAATGTTTTTAACTACATGAAAATATTTCTAAATTGTATATATATCTAGTTTATAGGTATTTATATGTTTTACATTATATAAATATATATATAGTAAGACATGATAATTTGTATGAAATGAGTTATTTGGCTATGTTCAGTTCTTTGTGGATCGTAGTTCACAGCATGGACTCATAAATGTACTTAGGTGAAAGATTAAGCCTTAAAATCAGTTCTGAAATCTCATTCTCAACAGGAGGTCAGATACCACCCAGACTGAGCCTAATAGACACATGTAGAGGAGAAGGCAAGAAAAATTGAAAAGAAAAAGAAAATATCAACTCCGTCATTTTTATGTTTTTTTTTTCTTTTAAGGAATATAGATTAAATTTTAAATGGTCAAGATGATTTGGAAATTAATTTTTTAAAAAACAAGCATGTTTCCAATGAGATTTAAAATATTGAAAACACCTCCATGAATCTATATAAAATAGTCTGTGACTGTTTATAAAGCCGAGTGCATGTTACAGTGAACCCTGTGTTTTGCAATGAACCCCATGCTCCCTTCCTCTTCAAACCTTGCATTTGTGTAGAATTTTACTGATGTCAAAGTAACTTCACATATATTATCTTATTTATTCATAGTAATTCTATGTGGTATAAATATTATCTTTCCAATTTTACAAGTGAAGCGAGCTTAGAGAAGTTGCTTTGCCCAAGGTCACACATGTCCAGGTCCTTTCCTACTAAAGTTTGCTCACTGCCTCTCTACAATTATTTTTCATATTGATATGAAACACAGAAATGAGTTAATCAGTCTTCGGAGGAGAACATGTCATTCCATTATAAGATTTTTTTTTTTAAGTTTCCTGTCGGGCTTCATCTGGGGGATTCTGCTCAAATGCACTTGAAAGGCCACCACATCTGGAAATAGTGACATTTCATCCCTCCTAGAGCCCATCTCTCCTCTCACCTCCCCATCTCCAGAGGCTTCGGGTCTCAGGACTTTGCAAGGGAAAAGGAGAGCAGTGTAACAAATGTCATACGTGTCATGCACTCTCACACAGTGATGCAGAATGATTTAACTCTGCAAAAGAATAAGCAGAACTTGACAAAAAGTGAATATCTTAAAGCTCAATACAAATTTATATTACAGAAATTTTACAGGCTATTTTACAAAAGGAAAATATTCACTTTTTATTAGGTAACAGTAAAAATGTTAAAGCATAGGTTAAATTATATTTGTCATTTTTGAACTAATCCTTTATTTAGTCCCTTATCTAATATCTTAAATATAGTATAGCTCTGAGATTGGTTTTAAAAAAAACGTACTGAAAACAACGTAAGTGTGAAATTCCAAGTACTTCTACTGCAGTAAGAATCTTTGGTTGAGATTTTTAGTAAAAATAAATTTTTATTATTAAGAATTTAAGTAAAAACATATTAGTTTTGTTTTGTGACTCAGTAGTGGCTGTGATGACACCTGAGTCTTGTCCAGTGCCTTAAAAAAATAAAAGTATGATCAGAAGAATATACTTAATCAATTGAGATATTTATGGCCTTTTTCTTAGCAGGAAATGTGGAAATGTTCTGCATCCAATTCCTATTGACATTTGTTCTGCAACTACATGGCACTTTTACTTATGATAGAAAAAAAATGTATGTGTTGTAATAGAGGTACATAATTAATCTAATGATGGCTTCAGTTTTCTATCATCTCTGAAAATATCCAAAAATTTTTGATTGACATATTTTTTTTTTAATCCATGATATGTGTTTTAAAAATTTGCCCTTATGCACAGGCATGCAAAGGACATTATTGACAAAAGTATGTATTCTCTTCTCAAATGAAATTGCGCTGCTTTCCAGTTCACGTAGAAGTAAAAGAAAGGACATTATGGCATGGTGGTTAAGAGCAAGAACTCTTCGAATCTTAACTCCAGCACTACCTTCTCCAGTGTTACGTTAGGCAACTTACTCTTGCACAGCTTTCTGTAAAACAAAAATAATAATAGTACCAACCTTATAGGGCTGTGCTGAGAATTGCATGTATGTATCTTCTGTTCTAAGATGATAGATAAATAGATAGATAGATAGATAGATAGATAGATAGATAGATAGATAGATAGATAGATAGATGATAGATAGATAAATGATAGATAATCTTAGAAGATATATGCATATATAATATATATAAATATGTACACATCTCTTCAATCCATACAACAGCCCTACGAGATAGATACTATTATATATATCTTATTATAGATATATATGTTCTATAGAGATATATCTTAGAACAGTGCTGGGCATACATAAGTACTATATATGGGATTATCTTTTTGTCATTGCTGTTACTATTGTTATTACTATTTTAATATTGAGAAGCACTACCATTCTTACTGTGTTTTTGCATGTGAATTCCTATGATTGAGAATATAACAATAAATTTTCTTATTTCTGTCTTCTTCTAACTTTGCCTAAGTAAGATATTCAGTTAAGATCGGTAGATTTTTTTTCCTATAGAGTCTCGCAAATAATTTGTTACCCTAAATAAAAAAAGAATGCTTTTTATGCTGTTTGCCATACATTTCACATTTTTTCATATTAGAGAAATGTTTTAATTGTAGCTTTTCCTTTCTACCAAGTCTTGCCATTCAAAAGCTGACAAGACCTTTCAATTGAAGCACTATCAGCTAGAAATCTTAGAATTGGATGGGACTGTGGAAGCAGCTTTGTTCCAGCTCCCACATTAGCTAAGTTTCATTCATACCTTCTCTGACATGGTCATCCAGTTGCCAAGGACTTCCCTTAATAGGGAGTTCACAACTTGTCAAAAATAATTCTTCTGTTGTTAGACAACTCTTTCTTATTTGTAATTGAAATCTGCTTCCCAGAACTTCCCCTTGTTGCTCTTTGTTCTGTCCCCTGAAGCATATAGAACAGGACTATTCCTTCTTCCATTTAATTGCTTTAGATATTTAAAGATAGCTTTCATACCCTCCTTTAATCTTTTGCTCCAAGTTAAACATTCCTTAGATGACATGTTGCCAAATACTTTTTCATCCTAATACTGGACCCAATCTATCTTGAATGCCACCTCTTACACATGGCACCGTCACCCAGAACTGAACATAGTTTTCTAAACGTGAGTTGACATCAACGAGTGCAATGTGACCGTTCCCACCTGTGTTTTGTAGATGTACATTTGTTGATGCTGCCAAAGTTTGCATTTGCTTTTTTTTTTTTGTACCTACATTGCAGTCTTGGATTATGTAAAGAATGCAGTTATCAAAGATTCTCAGCATTTTTTAATGAGTCACTGCCAAACTGGGCTTATACAATTAATTTTGAAACTTAAATTCACAACTATACAACTATCCCTGTTATATATATCATCATCTGGCTACTATCAATCTATTGTTCAACATGTCAAAACCATTAAAATCTTGATGCTATCCATGTGTTAGCGTGGCTATGTGACATCTGAAAAATTTAAATTTAATAGCATTTCTTCTCCGTCTTCATTCAAGCAATGCATAAAACTGTGAAAGAAAGCAAGTATTGAGTCCTATAGCACAACACTAGACATCACTTTTCTGCTCAATATAAATCCACTACTAAACATTGTCTAGGAGTCCTTGTTTATATATTCAAATCCATATTACCATACTCTAATCCAGGCCCCATTTCTCTGTATTACCCATGAAGAGAATGAAGTTTCTAAAATTCAAATATACTCTATCTTTATCTTTTCCAAAGCTAACAGCCAAGTGCTCATATCAAAAGAAAAATGGGAGTGTTTTGTGATGACTTGTCCATTGTGACCTATCCTGGAACTGTGATCACCATTGCCTTTTTTCTAGAACTCACAAACTATTTAACAACCTTTTCTGGAATTTTGCCATAATTCTTCATAAATTCACTAGTCTGTATTCCAGAATGTACCTTTGTCCTCATCTTTTCCTTTTGTTCTATGTTTAAGTACATTAGTCCTTTGAAATCTCGCATTTCTGAGATTTCTCATGGTCTTTCGGTTAGCTGGGAAGGACATTTATATGCATTCTAAGCATGCAAGAGCAGACGGTGATGAGTGGACAACTTTGCAAAGGTGTCTTAGACCGGATACCGGCTATCCAGAATGAGGAGGAAGACAGAGGGGCAGTGCTAGGAGATGAAAGCCTGACAGGAACATCAGACAAAATGAGTGAGAAAGTTGCCGATGGGTGGCGACTCTCTGTTACTTGTCCTTCTTAGGAGATATTATGTTTGCAGTGGGAGCTTGTGTGATCTTGGAAAGCGAAGGACACCTGAAGGCAGAAGAAAGGCAGTATGGTAACTCCGTCCAAGGCCTCCCTCACAACCTTAATGGGCTATTTGAATGCATTTTTCATCCTTAAAGTCCTCTCTTTGTGGAATTTATTTTAGTCATTACAATTTTTAACTCATTCTTTAGCTGTTCTATTGCCCCTTTGTCTTCTCTTCATAATATACCTTTTGCAAGTATTTGGGCTTAGTCGTTCTTATTTGACACACAGCCTTTACATTTTCAAGCCACTTATTTTTCCTTCCCCCTTTTACCCCTGTCAGTCTTAGCAGATTCTAACAAGATGGTTTGTTTCTGAACATTTTTCTATGAGGAAAAGAACTTTAGAAACATTTTGACAAGTGTCCTGGTGATAATACAGAGTTATGAGTGGATTCCCACACAATTTTTACAGCTTCGTACATTTCCTTTGTCAGCTCCTTCAAATCAGGGATAGCGTCCTGTCTCCACAGTGCTGCTTTGTGCTATCAGGCGCTCACCCGGGCTCAGCAATGGAAGGGATGATATGCTCCTCCTTTCGCTCCTGGACCTTTTCAAGTCTGAGCCCTGAGAGAACTTATTCTGTAGCCATTTATTTTGGTTTTGTTCATAATTAATTATGACTAATTTTGGAATTTAGTTTTTTAGAGGCTCCCATCACTCTTGAGATATATTTTCACCTATGATTTCTTGGAATCAAGGTCATCTTTTCACTAATTTTTGTGAAATTAGTGCACCTTCCTGATGTATCATCTGGGTATCCAAAACCATGCTTGCTGGTCCTTTTCTTTCCCTGATTCTAATACCAAGAGGGCATTACTTTTTTTGTCAGATTCCTATCACTTCTACATCCAATTAAGTTGACATAATTAAGCGAGAAGTGCTTCTTCTATCTTCTGATACATAAGATTATCAGTCAGCTCACCAAAAATTTGTCAACTATGGAATGTGAGCTTTAGCAGATGTCAAAGACTGGAGTCCCATATCATTCCTGCATCTTACCTTTCTGCTAACTTCATAAACTCCATTAGGGAAGCGTGGTCCCTTCTACCACTTGATTAGGAGGTATGCGGTCTCTCTCCATTTCAGCATGGCTTCCATTTGTTTCCTTTTACTCTTATCCAGGTGTTTTCAACCATAAAAAAAATGTATTATTTTATACTCCCTTACTCTCTATTATACAGTTTCTTCAGAACAAGGTCTAGTTTGTGTTCCAGACAAGTTTTAACATCCCCATTTTTCTCTAAGCACTCTGTCTAGTCGGGTGAAAAAACTTGGGGTTATTTTCAAATCTTTCCCAGTGCTGTAGAGTGGAAGACCTCAGGGTGTCCAGAAGTGAAACCCAAGCTATTTCACAAATTTCCTGTGCAGTCTTGTCCACATCACTTAGCCTCTCTCATCCCAAGATCTTCTCCTGCGGAATGAAGTGAGAAGATAAGATTGTGCTTGGGATTTCTTCTAGGTCTTTAAGTCTTTCTCTGGTTTAATTTGAGAGCAGTGACATCTGCCTTCACTTCTCCTAAAACTACTTGGACCGCATGGCAAAGGCTGGTAATATTTGAAGAAGATTTTTGAACCAAATAGATTTCAGAGACATACAATGATTTTCTCAAAAGGGTCTCACAAAGCAACATTTATCACTGGAAAGGTGTTTAGTAACATCTTTTAACAAATGTTAAATAATAGTGCACTTAACTTTAAGTACTTTGCATCCTCTTCTCTCTGTGTTAATATGTTTAATTGGATCCTCTAGCAGGGAATTTGGACTTAATTTATTTCAGGTGATGCCACACTTAGACAATTATTCCGTTGACTTAATTAGAGATTTAATTATATTAGTGTCCTAAAGCGCTTTATCAAGGAAATAGAACGGAGACTAATAATTCACTTTTTTGTATTTCTTGTGTTATTTATTCTACAGCTAAATTGTTTTTCAAGTCATAAGGGCCA
The DNA here is from genome assembly GCF_902729225.1 of Pteropus medius. Taxonomy (NCBI): domain Eukaryota; kingdom Metazoa; phylum Chordata; class Mammalia; order Chiroptera; family Pteropodidae; genus Pteropus; species Pteropus medius. The sequence continues at coordinate 26,034,997 of NW_024340696.1, read as the reverse complement.
GTGTGGCCACACTATCACTTCTAGCCACATTCTAATATAGAAAGTTCTGTCTATGCCTTATTTAGTCTTTACCTAGTCAAAATGTAGGTGAACGCAAAAGTGGAAGAAATTGTTTTTAATTGTGAGCTTTTATCTTGCAGCTCTGAGAAACAAAGTCATAGGTCCAATCCCCCTGTGTTCTATTTAACCCTTTCTGGTTCTATAGCCCTATAACAGCCCCTCTTATAGGTGGTCTTGGGAGGCAATGTTTCTCTCTGTATCTCCAGCCCCTGCTGTATACCTAGGCGATAAAGGTGCCCAACAAATGCTTGTTGAGTTTAATTATGTCATGGCAAAGATGGCTAGTTGGACATGTGGCTGAAACAATATAAACCCAACACAACTATTTTAAAATAAAGTAAATCAAAATACGAGTGAGGTACTCCCAAATCCAGCTAATCATTGGAATGACCTAAGAAGCTTTTCTTTTTCTTTGTTTTTTTTGTTGTTGTTGTTGTTTTGTTTGTTTGTTTGTTTGTTTGTTTTGTTTTTTTGTTTTTAGAACTTACTAAGTCTATCTCCAGGAATGGGGCCTAGGCAGCTACATTTTTAAATTCACTAGGCGAAGCTTATGGTCAGCCAGGTTTGGGATCCTCAGCTTAATGTGTTTTTGTTATATTTATTTACAAAAGACAAAATCGTGTCATCAGGATAGACCCATTGCCCATTCTAATTTATAGTAAAAAATTATCTCATTTAAGGTCTATTAATTATATCTAAAGGATTTTCTTTAAGCCAATAGTTTATGTAGTTGGTGAAAGTGTTTACAGATCTCTTCAAGGAACAATACCTTTCATGAAGGATTAGATTACTTGTGAGTCATTAAATGAACATTTTACACATAGAATCTATCAGCTCCCTTGATATGCAAAGCCCTGTGAGCCTACCTCTGTGGAGAGAGCAGATTTAAGTATTAACTGGAAGGAAAATAGTCATTGGGTGAGAGAAATTACCGCTTTTAGAACTCGAGTAACTTTCAGTAATGTCCTCCTGGGGACTTTCTCGTCCTACTCTGAATTACCCTTCATTGTAGGGTTACATACCATATAAGCCACCATCAAATATTCAATTGAGCCTAGCTGAATAAAGTTTATAGAGTAACAAACTAAATGAAACAATAGGAGAAATGCAGAATGTAAAATATTGTACAGCACAGCCTAGTCCTTTTAAAATAGCAATGTCATAGCAGAGAAGAAAGATTAAAGTGTCATGGCAAATGAATGCAATGTGTAAACCAGGATTGATCATGGTTTGGAATTTAAAAAGCTAATAAAGACACTTTGGAGCCAGTTGGGGAAATTTGCACATGGACTAGACATTAGATAACATTAGAGAATTATTATGAACTTTTCTATCTGCGATAATAGTATTCTGGTTATGTGGGGGGATGTTCTTATCATAGGAGATGCATGTCAAAACAAGGGTGAAGCATACTGCCTTCCATAGTATGTCCAAGCCAAGTCCTACCAGCTCAGAGCCTGTTATTAAATATTCAAGAATTCTGTGATCCCACAATCCTTGGTAGATTGAAACCCAATGATAGGAGTATTCATACCACAAAATTCTGGAAATATTACAAATAGAGCTTTTTTTCCTCCGCTGGAGAGCTAATTTACCAGCATACTACTGCTGCCAGCTTATTTTCCAATGGTTCAGAAAACACACACACACACACACACACACACACACAGACACCCCCTCTCTCTCTCTCTCTCTCTCTCTCTCTCTCTCTCTCTCTCTCTCTCTCTCTCTCTCAGGTAGATAGAGTAAAAGTGGCAAAATACTAAAAATTGTTGAACCTAGGTAGAGGATATTCATTGTTCTAGTATAAGAGTCAGCAGACTTTTCTCATAAAGGCCGAAGTATAAATACTGAGGCTTTGCAGGCCATAGAATCTCTGTGGCAGCTACTCAACTCTGCAGCTCTGCCATTATAGCACAAAAGCAGCCATAGACAATACTTAACTGAATGAGCATGGTTATGTTCCAGCAAAACTTTATTTATACAAACAGCCATAGTTTGGCCACTCTTGTTCTAGTATTTTAACTTTTCTATACTTTTAAAATATTTAATAATTCTACCTTTGTCCACTGTCTCTGTCAACCAAAAGTCTTTGGGCTTAAAGAGAAAGGTGCAGGTGGATGGACAAAACTAAAAAATAATAATAAAATACTTGATAATAAAACATTTTTTCATAAAGTTCAGATTCCTTAACCTGGTTTTCAGTGCCCTCTTTGATCCCTGAACACCTACTCTTGCAGGCTGTGTCACACCGGTCTATTTTCATTTCCTGGAAACTGCATTCTGGTCTCCTCTGTGTCATTGCTTTTCATGTCAAAAGCTATTCTCTTTTCTTATAATTCCCTTGCTACCCCAAACCTCATAATAACTATCAACATACTCAAGACATGCCTCAAATCCTACTTATTTGATCAGACCTTCATGAATCTCTTCTAATTACAGTTGATCTCTTATTTCTCTGATCATCTATAGTCCTGCATTTGTACCTTGGTTTTGCTGCTTTTCACAGTATACTCTTAATTAGTTCCTGATCCATAAACTAGAGAAGGATCATTGTACTCTTTACACATAATAGGTGCTCAGTTGATATTTGCAAACTGAAATTCAGTCATGCAGATATCCATATGCCTGTAACTACGAACCAAGAAGTCTAGAATAGAGAATTTTGGCCTGTCTAATTTAGATTTGGGGAAGTAAAGATAATGAAAATGTGGGGCATGTCTTTCCTTTCTCTTTTCTTTTTTAATCTTTAAGGCTGGTCTGATCCAAATTCAGCTACTTTGAGGTCGTTGTGCATCGAGCTAAAATAGATATGATCTTAGTAGATGGGGTGGCTATCTTGGCAGGGGCTAAGGGCTTTAAGAGGAAGAATTAAGTCATCCTGAACATCTGTAGTGCTTTAGCACTGTCAAGCACTCTGCTGTCTCATATAGTCCCCTCAACAGTTCTACAAGGGACTGATACTATCTCCATTTAGAACTCAAAGCAGTTAAATGGCTTCCCTACCATTACAAAGCTAGAATGAGAGTTTGAATCTGGCTGCTTCTGAAACCCAGCACCATTTTAGTGTTTTTCTACATTCACTGATTGGCAAGAAGCCAGGGAACCCTAGGCTGAAAGAGTCCCAAAGTTCATATGCAATGTGGAAATTTCTCTGGAGTGCTGAGAGTCTGGTGTGGTATAATATTAAGCGTTGCTGGGCTGGGTGTTAGAAGAAACTGGCTTCTGGTCTCTGCCACGATTCACATACAGTCTTGAGTGAGCCACCAAGCATCTCTAGACCTCTGTTCTGTGATCTCTGTAATTAGAGGAATAAAACAGTTTCTTTCTTTTATTCCTTTATGTTTCATGCATTATGCAGTAGCTTAAAGTCTAATGAAGAGATAGATTAGTGAATGAAAAATTAAAATACAACACTATAATAGTGCTGTACTCTAGATATGGAGAGGGTCCTCAAGGAGCATCGAGGAGTAGCACCTGGCCCCTTGGGGCTGTCATTCTAACTGAGCGCATTCCACCCAAAGGGAATTTGGGGAACTTGGTGGCAGGGATGAAGATAGTGTCAGGGGAGATGAGAGCTGTAAGTAGTTTCCCTAGATACATGATGAAAAAGGGAAACCGATAGAGTCCAGGGGCACAGAACTGGTGGTGGGAAGACTCTTTAAGAGGTGACTGCAAAAAATAATCCAGACGAAAGATGAAGATCGTCTGAACTAATGTAGTGGCAACGGAAATGAAGACCAGAGGATAAATTCAAGAGCTCTAAAGGAGGTAGAATGGCTGGGACTTAGTGACTGTGTCAGTCAAGATGGCTACAGACAACTTCTCAATCTCTGTGGCTTCAAACAACAAAGATGTGTTTCTAGCACACATGTCAGGTGCAGGTTGGAAAGGCACTGTGGTGGCTCATTGTGGTCACTCTGGAGTCCAGGCTAAGGAGCTCCTCCACTGTGGCTGGTTGATGTGCCAGAGGAGAAGCTCTGGAGGGACTACACAGACAGTTGCATGCTGCAGCCCAGAGCGACATGCATCATTCACAACTCATGGACTAGAACTTATCACTTGGCCCCCAACCAGTCTCCAGGGGCCGGAAAGTTCAGTCATGGGTAAGCAACACTGGTACTGCCATGGTGCCTGACCAGATAAAGGATGAGGGAGGGCTCCCAGGTTTCTGATTTGGGGAGTTAGGCAGACATTCGAGGTATTCACTGAGAAAGAGAAGATGAAATCAGGGCAAGGGGGAGATGGACAGACCAAATTATTATAGATCTTTTTCAGCTCTAAAGTGTAACCATTTTATCAGTTCTTTCTTGTCATCAAAGAGAGGAATTGGAAATCAACTCCCTTTGTTGTGAGAGCTTACTTTATTCTTTACATAGGGTGTTGTAGTTCATTCTTCCCAGTCAAATAAAGACTTGTAGTTTTAAAAATATAGTATCTTGCATTTTCGTATGGACTATTGTGTCAACATACTGTATAAAAAAAAATAGTTATTAACTAGGATGCTAATGAAGCCTTCCTCGCATAAGAATATCAGGCTGCCGAATTCAAAATGCCAGAGATGTAAATGCCCTCTGCCATCCCCCAGTAGGGCACATTTCAAAATATGAAGGGGTGGGATTCAGGGAGGAGGCGTAATTAGGCTGATTGGAGCCTATTGTGCTCCTCTGGAGCACAGACACGGAGCGGCCTTAGGGGATGTTAGTGCGTGCCTCTAGAGCGTTGAGGAAAGATGTCCTCTTTACCTCAAAAGAATGTAGCAGAAACGAGAGATCTGTACTGTTTCTCCCCTTCTTTGTTTTTCACCTCCCCTCCCCAATTTAATTGCGGTACCTTAAAAACTGACTTTTATCGTGCATTTGTTTCTTAACAGTTGCGAGAAACAATCAAAGCTGGCAAAGGTGTGACTTCAGCTATTGACCTGTGTCGTTACCATGGAAACAAGGCACTGGAGGCCCTGGAGAGCTTTCCTCCCTCGGAGGCCAGATCTGCTTTAGAAAACATTGTGTTTGCCGTGACCAGATTTTCGTGACACCAAATTAAAAAGACACTGTTGTTCATTAGGTGGAAAAATTGAGGAATGAGGTGATCGGGAAAGCTTTCATAATGAAGTATCTAAATTTGTTAATGACTTTAAAAACCTACACATTTTTTTCTTCCTTTTATCACGTTGTTAAATGAATACTGCCTTCTTTTTGGAACTGTTACAAACAAAATTAGAAAGAAAAAAGGTCAAGCAGTTTTTACTTGTCACGCCAGAAGCACACTTGAGGCCGCAGTAGCAGAAATAATTAATGAGATTCGCTCCTGTGACCTCAGCAAATGGACAGGAAATAGGTCCTTATTGATTGGACCAGGCAGGGACGGCGCCAGGGCGGTGGCCTGCGGTTTTCCTTCCAGAGAGGACCGAGCAAGCTGGAAGCTGCAGGTGTCAAGGGGAGCACTGCCGATGCCTGCCAGGGGGGACTGTCAAAGCAAAAGCTAGTGATTAAGAAAAAAAAATGTGCTTTATCTTCTTGCAATTGTGTCTCTGTATTTATAGATACAGTGTGAATATACTTTGTGTTTCATATTTTTGTAAGATTTGGGGAGGGGGAGGATCTGGGGGAAAAATGCCGATTATTTGAAGTAGGAAATTAAAATGTTATCAAATGTTAACTTGGTTGTAGTAGAAATTGCCTGTTTTTCTTTCTTGAACACCAAGTGTTTATTCAAATACATTCAAAGCACCAAACTTTTTTGAAAAGCTGAACAAGATACTTTTTTCAAGTAAAATGTAATTATTTGTAATACTTTTGTATAGAAAATACTTTTAATTTTTAAAAGCTTCAGATATATAATTGTACTGGGGAGTTCATTGGCAATACTTTTTTCAAACCTCAGAATGTCAAATTTTGGTCTTGGACCACAGACATCCAGTTACAGAAAGAATATAAGCAATCTCACAGGCCTGCAATCGGACACTGTCTCTGTGTGGTTCATAGGAGATGATTTTGCGGTTTGCATGCATGCAATATGAGAGCACCATTGACAAGAAGGCTGAGTTTACATAAATGATCTAGATTTAGACTCAGCTACCTTTCTTCCTTATGTGGTGTAATTACAGCCCTATCTGGAGACACCGAGCACAGCAAACAGATTTTATTACCTTGTTCACTCAAACACCAAGTGAAGTTATTTTAGTTAAATTCATCCCCCCAAAAGTTACAAAACCATGTTATCATGGCCCGGCATGAGGCATGCAAGGAAAAGAAAATACAAAGCTACAGAGGTTGAAGTATTGTATTATGAAATATTTATAAGTAGACTTAAAATATTATAATTGTACAGTTTATGCTACTATAATTCGAAGGCCTATAGATTTAGCTTAAAAGAACACTCTTTTATTTGAAATGTCTTTTCTCACAGAAATTGGCTTAATTAGTAACTATGGTTAGATGCTTTAGATCAGACAAGGTTTTAATCATTAACTTCCACAAAGGAGAAGTCATGCTTGGTGTTCTCTAGATGTGCAGGAACTTAAGTAGGCTGCAGATTTTATTAAGCAGATGGCCAGGTACTGCAGGGCACAAGGTGAGGTCCTAGGGTCATCTGATTCTGGTTCGGCAGCTGGTTTGCTGTGCTGCCTTAAGCAAGTCACTTCCCTCTGATCCTCAATTCCCTCAGATGACAGAGTGTATGAAGTCCCTTCCAACTTTGTCTTATGTTCTAAATATTTGCCATTTCTGACTGTCTAGATCAGCGGTCCCCAACCTTTTTGGCACCAGGGACCAGTGCTCCTATGAGAATCTAATGCCTGATGATCTGAGGCAAAGCTGGGGCAGCGATGCTAGTCCTTGGGAGCTGCTGCAAATACAGGTGAAGCTTTGCTCGCCCGCTGCTCATCTCCTGCTGTGTGGCCCGGTTCCTAACAGGCCACAGACCAGTACTGGTCTACAGCTTGGGGATTGGGGACCCCTGCTCTAGATAACAAAGATGCTACATGAGATTCAAGGAAAAGGAAAGGTGAAACCCAAAGAGAGGCTCTGAAGGAATGCAGAAAACTTAACGGCAAACTTCTTGCTAAGCTGCCTCACAGGTGAGCTAGAGTATTCCCAGCTCTCCTCTGTATGACATGTAATCCTGGACTCCTGTTTCAATACCCACTTTTCTGGTTTTGCAGGGGCCTGTCCTACACTCTCACCGTTGAGTGACAGAGCTCTGCCCTGCCCGCAGGGCACCTTGCCTCTCTCTTCAAGTCTTTCTTAGCAGAGTTTACACTTTCTCAGCTTCTTGACATACTTTTGTTAAACCTAAATTGGTTAATTCACTCTAAAGTATTAAATACCGATAGCCTTCTCCATGCCCCTTCTTCAGGGATATTTATGTATTAACTCCTATTAATTTCAGACAATCTCTAGGGAGAAATTTCGAGCACAAAGACATGCTTAATCACACTTCTTCAAGGTCTGCCACCTGAGTACGGTCACTGAATGTACCATTGAGGCAGAGTGGGTGGCCTTAGAATGTCTCCTCTTTCACCCCTCTCTGTCATTGCCCCCCACCCCCAGTTTCTTGCTAGAGAAACTTGCAAGTTCGCTCCTCCAAACCTCACCCACTTCAGGCTCCTGAACCCACCTGCACTCTCTGCCCTAGCCAGTGGTTAATTTGTGAAGTGTAATAAAGACTGCATGAGTGAGGGCTCCATGTTGAGGGCCTTCACTCTCTGTCTTGTTCGAATCCCATAACCACTTTCTTGGGATAAACATCACCACCCCCATTTACAGAGAGGACTGCCTCTGACTGGCTTGCCCTTGCACACCACCTCCCAGCTGATAGTCTTTCCAGATAGCACCTCTTTCTCTCTTTCTTTGTTTCTCTTTCCAAATAAGACTCTTTACTCCTTTCCAAAAATCTCAAGCCTATAGTCTCTGCTGTCCTTCATGTCCCTGTTCTTGAATCATCAGTGTCTCGGTTCTCTCTGTCCCTAAAATAAAATTCCTCCTTTCACCAGTGTATCTTTCCATCTCCACTTTTCCCCTCACAGCTTTACCAACACACCTTACAGTCTACTGACTCCTTAGCCCTTGCAACTGGTCATTCACTCCCAGTGACCACCATCTAGACCAGTCAGTGCCAGCGCTATAGACACTCCAGGAATACTTGTTGAACAAATCTCTCACTGCACTCCTCCATGTGATGGCCTTCTTACAGTCCTCACTCAGATGATGGCCTTACTGTGAAAGTGGCAAGCCATACCCCTGCCTGCAGTCCCCCACAGCGTTACATCTTGCAAACCAAAACTTGCCCCTCGGCACCTGCCACCCATCTCTGTTCTGATTCTTCCCCTCTTCTCTGACTACTCTCTCGTGCGTCAGATACGTGTCCTTCTTAGTCCCGCCCCTAGAGACGTTCTCTTCTAAACTTTTAAATTCTGTTGCCCCAGTTTTCCGCCTCATTTAGTCCTCTTAAATTCCCCAACTTAGAAAAACTGTTCTGTGGCATAAAATACGATATCAATTTTTATTGATTAGATAGGTACTTGCCATTCACAATTAGTTATTATAACTATCGTTAAACTTTGTTATAAGTTTTACCCAATGATAACACTAAATCCTCTTCATGTTTTCTTGCTCATATAATGTAGTTATCTAGTCACACATAAAAAAAATTATCTGAATTGTCTGCCTGGTCCAGGTCTCATTCTCCAATGTTTGAGGCTTTGATCTCGTCTATGGCAATGTTATTGTGTGGCCCAAGATGAGATGACACTTGGGGTAAAAGACAGACATGAGTATATACAACACATTGAACTCAGATGACCAGAAAATAATCTGAATAATCCACAATGATATGCTCTCCTTTCAAAACCTCACAAGTTACCATAACATAGATCTCCTTGGGCAAGCAGGTTTAGGGAATTGTGTTTAATCAACAAAATTGCAGCTAAAGGATACTTCTTTTTTTTTTTTTTTTAAAGACTCTAGCTAATCAGCAGGTCCATTACTGATAAGGAAAATCCTTGCTTTTCAGAAAATCCTTTTTAATCTCCTTCCTAGAGTTCTTAGTTTCAGAAAGATCCTTTTCTGCCTCTTCTTTTGTCTTCCACTGAAATCCTATTGTTAAGATCACCTTTCTAACCAATAGAAGCTCTAGGATTTATCTTTAGAATCTGTAACGCCACAAAAAGCACAAAAAGGCTAAGATGGATTGGGTTGGGTTTTTTTAATCCATTTAACTGTGAGGACACAATTGTCATTTCATTATTAACAGTACTTTTCATTATTGTTAATCATGTTTTAGTAATAATAAGATTATTTGTACTTTCTTTTAAAAACACAAAGGAATATAACAAGATAATTATTTACCACATTCTCTTTTTCTATCTTCAGCCCGGATCCCTTCTCAAATGAACTGTTTTATTCTTTCAGAATGGGTCCTGCCTTTCCATGAAGGAGATAACATACTTCTAAAGGTGACTGAAAAAGAGGTGTCCCCTGGAGAGGGTCAGAAGGGGCCATAACTGAAGCTGGGATCCACCCCTCCCTTGGGAGCTCTGATATGCTAGGTTTTAGGCCTCTATTGGTGAAGCAATGTTTTTCCTAAATAATACGTTTCTTTCTCTTCCGTAGATACAAAGTTTTTCAGGCTCGTATTATCTTTCTCTGTGGAGATGCTGACTCCATCTTCATGGAAGAGCTATATCAGCTATCTTTCGTCTTGATCTGCTTACTTCTAAGACTAATAGTTTACCCATCACTGTTCATCCTGTGAGCAAATGAGTGGGCTCGCCACTGAGAAGACTGTTGGAATTGCTTAAATTTCACTTTTTAAACATGTTTAAGTCAATAATCACTTTAAAGAAATTTTGGAAAATGGAAAACAGTCATTCATGATCTCACCATGTTAACATAATCAATATCACCATTTCATTTGTAATTCTAGCCTTTTCTGCCATCCATATCATTTTTTACACAGTTGTAATTATAGTATAAATTCAACTTTGGGTCCTGCTGTTTCCACATAACACATTATAAACATTTTTCCACGGTGCTGTAGTCTTCATAACCATTATTAATGTCAACATAAGAAAAATACAAACATACAGAGAATTGTTATAAGAGTTTATTTGAGCTAAACTGACAAAGTATTCTGGGGAGCGAGATCTCAAACGCTCCAGAGAATGGAGAATAACAATTTTGCAGCTTCTTCTGTGAATTTGAAATTAAGAAGGGAATGTCAGGAAGATTACATGGAGATGGGAGAAAGCAAGGCGGGTATTGGATTACGGGATAGTTAACAAGATTATGTGCTTTGTTGAGGGTGGTTCCAGTTTATTTCCAATGTATGTTAACCTAGATGCACAGAAAACAAGGGCAGGGCTTGCTTAAGGCAAAGATAAAGCTTTTACTAAAGAAGTTATAGGCCTGGGGTATGACTACCCACCATGACCTGCCCAGTTGGGAATTTATGATCAGATCGCCCTTTGAGGTTACTTTCCATAGAATCCCTTTTTCGATCCACATTAATAAGTAGTTTAAATTCTAAGCAAGGCATCTGAATTTCTGATTGGTTTCTCTGGTGTACACGGGTAGTTGGTAAATACTTCACAAGTCAACCTTCCAACTTGCTACTAAGAAAGTCTTTGACTTGGAAAAATAGTGCCCTTGCAGGTTCTCCACAGTAGCAGGTTAAAACTGTGGAACAAATTCCCTTAAAATTCTTCAGCTTGAAAGACTGATCTTGGTCAAAGGTTCCCGTTCCTGCAGGATGATGCTCAAGATGAACTCACACCTCTGCGTACTTTCCTCTTGCTTCACTATAAACTCTCAGCCAGCCACAGTTCAAAATGATGACTTCTTCCTTCCCACTAGAGTTCACAGTTTCCTGGGGGCAAGAAAGGGGCTTCAGTCAATTGTCATAGCTTCTGCTTTTAGCCAGGACCACAGGGAAACCATTTTGGAAGAGAAGAGAAGAGAAGCCATCTTTGCTTCTTCAAAGCCTTGGGAGAAGGACACTTCTAAGGCTCGTTTGAAGGAAAACAAATAATCTTTGACTCAAATCTTTCATGCTATAACCATATGAGCTTGTTGTGTTTTGTCATTATCTTGTTTTATTGGGGTCTCTTTTTTTTTAAGCCTTCAAATAAACTAGAAAACAAGATCATCTTAAAGAATTAAGCTATACTTACAGCCTTTCCTTCCTGAATTAATCACTGTAACTTTGCTATTTGTATTCTCACTTTTTAGGCCCTTTAATGATGTCACCCTGTCTGCCCTTCCCCTCACATCATGAGTTGCACAGAAACTTAAACCTACTTGCTACATAGAATGTGATTAATTTATTTCGAGCTTCCTGATTGCTGCCTATTTATGTAGCAAGTTCTATACCTTGCTTCTCTTTCCTTTTATCCATCTTTCCTTCCTTCTTTCTTGAAGATTGGAATTGCTTAAATTGTTTTCTTTTTTAAAAGCAGCTTTATTGAAGTATAATTTACATACCATTAAATTCACCTAGTTTAAGTGTAAAGTTCAAGTGAAAGATGTTTAGTAAATTTACAAAGGTGCGCCAGCATCACCACAATGCACTTTTAAAGATCGCTTGTGCCCATTTGCAGTCAACCCCTCTTCCACCCTCAATCCTGGGCAGCCGCTTATCTACTCTCTGCCTCTACAGATTTGACTTCTGTGCACATTTTATATAAATGGAATTATACAATATTTAGTCTTTTGCATTGGTTTCTATGACTTAGCATAATGTTTTTGAGGTTTACCCAAGCTGTAGCATTAATCATTATTTTATTCCTTTTTATTGCTAAGTAGTATTCCAATGTAGGGATATAACACATTTGTTTATCCATTTACCAGTCGATTGGCATTTGGGTTGTTTTTAGTTTTTACTTACCATGAATATTCAAGTACAGGACTTTGTGTGGACATATGTTTTCATTTCTCTTGAGTAGCTCCCCAGGAGTAAAATTGCTGGGTTACATGGTAAATTTATGTTTAACTTTTTAGAAATTGCCAAACTGTTTTCCAATTTACATTTCCACCAGCAACACATGTGGGTTCCAATCTCTTCATATCCTTGCCAACACTTTGTATTCTCTTTTTAATTATAGCTCTTCTAGAAAGAATAAGATAGCTCATCGTGATTTTTATTTGCATTTCCCTAATGACTAATGACATTAAGCATCTTCTCATGAGCATATTAGCCATTTATATATCTTCTCGGTGAAATGTCTGTTGAAAACTTTTGCCTATTTCTTGATTGGGTTGTTTGTCTTATGATTGTATCATAAACATTCTTTATGTATTCTGGATACAAGTCCTTAATCAGGCATATGGTATGCAAATATTTCCTCCCAGTCTGTGGCTTAACTTCATTTTTATAATGGTGTCTTTTGAAATGCAGAAGTCTTTAATTTTGATGAAGTCCAATTTATCAGTTTTTTCTTTTATAGATGACAGTTTTTATGTCATACCTAAGGAATCTTTGCCTAACCAAAATCACGAAAATTTTCCTCAATGTTCTTTTCTACAAGTTCTATAGTTTTAGCTCTTACATTTAGGTCTGTGATCCATTTTGAGTTATTTTGTGTGTGTGTGTGCAATGTGAAGTAACAGTTTAAAGCAGCATTTTAATCCTCAGTGCTATTGCCATGTCAGGCTAGATCATTCTTTTTTGTGGGGGTCTGCCCTGTGCATCGCTGGATGTTTAGCAGCTTCTGTGGCCTCTACCCACTAAATGTGAGTTGCACTCCTGCCCCCAACTGCAGCAACCAAACTTGTCACCAGACATTGATTGCCACATGTTTCCTGGGAGGCCAGAATCACCCCCATTGAAAACTACTGGACTAAATTAATCTTTTTTTATATGTGGATATCCAATTGTTCTAGAGCCATTTGTTGAAAAGACTATTCTTTCCCCCTTTGAATTGCCTTGGCAACTTTGTAGGAAATCAATTGACCATAAATATAAAGGTTTGTTTCTCTATTTTCAACTCTGTTCCATTGATGTCTATGACTATCCTTATGCCAGAACCACACTGTCTTGATTACTATAGCTTTATATTAAGTTTTAAAACCAGAAAGTGTGGGTCCTCCGACTTAATTCTTTTTTTCTTCTTAAAATTTTTATTTTGAGATAATTGCAGATTCATAAGTAGTTGTAATAAATAATACACAGGGATCCCATATATGCTTCACAGTTTCCCCCAATGGTAATATCTTATAAAACTATAATACAATATTACAACCAGGATATTGACATTGATACAATTCATCCATCTCATTCAGATTTCTATATTTATACTCATAGTTCTTTTTCAACGTTGTTTTAAAAAATTGTTTTGAACACTTTAGGCCCTTTGCATTTCCATAAAAACTTTTGGATCAGCTTGTCAATTTCTACAAAAGAGTTTCTTGGGATTTTGGTAGGGATTGCATTGAATATATAGGTCAAGTTTGGGATAATTGCCGTCTCAACAGTATTAAACTTCCAATCATGAATCATATTTTTTTATTATGTCAATATGTATATAGCATAACATATGCCATTTCAGTCGCTTATAATTCAGTGACATTAATTATATTCACACTGTTTTGCAACCGTCATCACTATTTCCACAACTTTTCCATCACCCCAAAGAAAAACTATGCTTTTCTTTTTTAACAGCAATACTGAAATTGTCAACTTCCTGCTTACTGCATAGTCTTCTGTGGCCCCAAAAGTCTTTTTTCAGGTCAGTAATTTAGTTCTAACTCCTGAATCCCAGGGAATCCTGGTTTGTCTTCAGAGGAATATATAGCAGTTAGTCCCCCCTTATCCACGGAGGGATAAGTCCCATAACTCCCCATGGATGCCTGAAACCGCAGATAGTATCGAACCCTATATATACTGTTTTTTCCTATACCTGTATACCTCTTCACTTAAAGGAAGCACTTTACAGCTTTCTTTAGCATATCCTAATTGCCAGCATCACTATTCTTATACTTTGTGGCCATTATTAACTAAAATAAAGGTTACCTGATCACAAGCACTGGGATTCCATGACAGTCTTCCTGATAACCGAGAGGGCTACTAAGTGACTAACGGACAGGGAACATATACAGCGTGGATACGCTGGACAAAGGGATGATTCATGTCCTGGGCAGGATGGAGCAGGACATCCAAGATCTCATCACACTACTCAGAATGGCGTGCAATTTAAAACATAAATTCTATATTTCTAGAATTTTTCATGTAATATTTTGACCTCAGGTAATTTAAACCACTGAAAGCAAAACCATAGATATGGGGGGTACTGTTGGAGACAGTCTTAAGAAACTAGGCTTTAGAGTCTTCAAACCTCACCTGTACCATTGACAAGCAGGTAACTCTTAACTTCTCAGAAACTTCCATTGTGCACAAATTTAAACACTTTTATTTCTATCAATCCTCTAGGTGTAGGCTTCACCAAATAGAGTTCAGAGACTCCCAAGGGTACTCGGAAGCCTGCCAGGTGCTACGGGAAGCCGCAGAATGAACATGCACCTTGACCGAGAATTTTTCCCCCCATAAAGTTAGGTAATTTAACTATAAATGATATTTTAGATTTTTATGGCATAGTATGAAATTAAATGTAAGATTTACATTTATTTTAATATAAAACATAAGACTCAAAATAAATTAAGTGCTTTGGTCTAACCCTCCTTGCCTTCCATACCCTCCCATTCCACTGAAGTGTTTTTCCCTCCAGTCTCCCTCCCAGCCCTAAGGGACGTTCGTTCATCATTCACGCCCCTTTTTCCTACAGAACCTCAGAGTCCTCCTCAACACAGCACTGCAGGCAGCCACTAATAATAAACATATCAGAGCTATCATACAAGTCAAAGTCTGTTTGTTATTTCTGTTCAACTAGCTTACAACTATTTGCTTTAACCTTTATTTTACCATTTTAGAGTTTTTGAGATAAAATTAATAGCCCTGAAAATCAAGGTGATTTTACTTACTCCTGGCTTCCCAAATGTTATGCTCTTCCTTTCAGATTATTTTACTTCCTTTCAGATTATTTTACATATAAATTATCATGAAAAGATAGTTAAAGGCATCATATGTTATGTCGACTTTAAAAATGTCAGTATCCAGCGTATCATCCAAGTCTGCCAGTCCAAAGGGTAGTAATATTTTGTGTAACTTCATCCTCCTAGTATCTGTCAACAGAAATCAAACGTCTATTCGTATGAAAGAATGCTTTAGAAATGTCTTCACAAAACACTTTTCATGCATCACTGTGATCATTCGTTCCTATTTAAGAAAGGTTTAAATTTTGTTTTCTCTCATCAATTATAACATTGGTTTGTTTTTTTTAAGATCTTCATCTCTTTATAAAGATTAGATATAGATATATAGATATATAGATACAGATATAGACATAGATATAGATATATAAAGAAAATGAAGGGATGGACAAGGGCTAGTGGTAGGAGAGGAGCAAGTCTCTTTTTGATTAAACCATTAAACATCTATATTTTTCTTTCCAGTGTCCTACCTACCAACTTTTTATGATCAGAGGCTGGCATGACAGATTACCTTAATTTGTATCTAGCTGTTGCTAAGCTATCACCATGGTATCAAGGCACTAGGGCTAACTAGATGCCTAAAAACAATGTGGAGGAAGGAAATTTTGTCCCTAGCCTCCTTCCTTCTACTGTCATCTGGATGAGTACTTTAGCATTAAAATTCTGTGTCATCGTTGCTTTACAGCCATAACAACAACACCAAAAACCCTTTGAAAACCAAATTATTACAGCCCATGAAAATATAATGATGTGTGCAAATGTTATAGTTGTCATTTACAAAAGTCATCACTAGTCTTTGTACCTACACCTTGTAACTGAAACAGATTGTAGAGTAACATTTATTGAATTTTCACCCTCTAGCAATATAAAACATCAGCAAAAATACTGCCCTGTTAATTATAATTTTTATGGTCATACAATCAGAATGAATGGCATTTCTTTGCTCTGTCTCAAGAGTTAAAGTTTTTCAAATAGTTTTGAAATTTTCAAGTTCTAGTAGATGATATCAGCAAAATGACCTAGTGTGAGCTTCACCTTCAAAAGTGATATAAATATGAACCACACTCTCTGGTTTTGTATCTTAGTCCTCTTACTTCCTTTGCCTCTCCGCATATGTACAGTAAGAGATTATTTAATCCAAAGGGAATAGCTCAATTGTCTTCAAAGTGCCCATGTATGTATCTTTTGTTTACCTAAATAGTAGCATAAATAGCTGTTTTTAGAAAGCTTTACCATAAGTCTTTCTATATGATTGGATTCTTAAGCAGGACTATGATTAAGAAATAAATCACTTTCCCCCTTGGCTAGTTCTAATGAAAGCTTTCCAACTTAAACGTTGTGTTTGAACACTTCTTCCATTCGTAGCATGTGCCTATCAAAAAGCGCTTTCTGTTTGCAGTGTGTCAGCTGTACTATTTATAACCTAGTTAACAATGCCAACTAGAGGCAGTAGAAGGTGTGTATTTCATATGCAAATTCCTAGCAATAATTTCTACAATTACATATAGTTCCTTGCTCTATTATGTTCAACAACAGCATTATAAAACTGAATACAGGAAAGTGAAAATAGTACCGATATTACATTATTGTATCACTTAAAGACTTTTATTGAATTAATTAGAAAAATAAAGTAAAGAGAGCAAGATGAAAGTAGCCCTTGCTTATAATGGACATTTTCACATACTGGGACTTTGATGACCTGCTACGGTAGCTGTTTAGAGGATAGGCTCTTCCTATTTTGTCTTCAGATTTGTGTTTTCCCAAACAGTCCTCTTTGCTTCTTTGTTTTACCAGATTGTGATTCCCCTGACTTTAAAACCACAAGTAGAAAAAGAAATTTAAAAAGTAAATAAAAATAAAAAAACAGGATAAATTCATGCTTTGTTTTCAATGAAATTCATTAAATGTCACTACAGTGCAAAGCACTGTCTTCGATATGAAGATGACCATAAACCAAGATTACGTGTGTCTTCCTTACTATACGGTGGGCTTTAGGATCATATTCTTTTTTAAATTAATGGGATATAGCAAAAAGAATAGACAGATCTGGGTTCAAATCCTAGCTTCTCTATTAAACATAATATAAGGCAAAGTCCCCAAGTTTCTTCTTGCTTTCTTGTAGAAATGGAGACAGTCATGCCTCCTAGTAAAGTGGCTGCTGAGCGCCTGAAAAAAACCTATCACTGAGGTTGACATTCGGTAAATGTTAAAGGAAATATGTTTTTTATAATGATGAATCAAATGAGTAAAATAGAGTAGTAGTAAAAGAATAATGGATTACAAAATCTAATTAGAAGAATATAAATTATAAAAGTAGTTCTAGAGACTTCTAACTTATAGAATGCATATTTAAAAGGCAAGAAATAAGTGTAAAGGTTACCATTTGGAAAGTTATGGGGTTGGATGGGAACAGTATTTGCACAGTGTGGTCTGTGAACCACCTGCATCAAAATCAAGGGTTTGCATTAGAATAGAGGCTTTCTCCAGACCTGCTAAGCCACAATCTCTGACAGTGAGGTCCAAGAATCAACATTTGTCATAAACTTCCAAGAAATTCTCACATATTCTCCAGTTGTAGATCCATTTGGGTAAATGACAAATTTCTGGGGTTCTATTGACATCTAATCTTGGTGTGATGCAAAAGACAGATCATGAACTTTGAAGTAACAGATTCCAGATAAATAGGAATGCTTAACATTTACATTGGCAAACAAACAAACAAACAAACAAAAACCTATCCAATAGAAAGAAGAAGAAAAGAAGCATGTGTAACAAATGAAAATATAGAATTAGATGACAGAAATAAGTACATACATAATTAATTATAATAAATATAAATCGAAGTTAAAAAGCAAGATTCAATAGTAAGTTGTCTAAAAAAGACACAAATCAAAAAGACACAAATCAAAGATTGAAAATAAAAGATGGAAAAAATATGAACCAAAAGAAAAATGGGAAGAATCTTAATATCTGATAGTATAAATTAAAAGGCAAAAAAAAAAAAAAATGGGGAGAGTGGGCAAAGAAAGGTGTTATATGCTGATAAAAGGAACAATAGAGCAGAAAGATATAGCCATCAAAAACATGTATGCACCTAACAATACAGCCTTAAAATATACAAAGGAAAAACTGAAAAAAAAAAATTGCAGAGAAAAATGAATAAATTAAGTTAAAAGTTATTAACCACATCTTTCAGCAATTGATAGATCAAGCACACGTAAAATACACATGTTGAAATTTTTAATAAAACAGTAAGTTCATGCTATGAGGTATATATAGAACTTAGCATCCAAGGAATAGTTTAATAGTAACTATTAGATCGAACTATGTGAAATGTCCATAGTTAACCATTTTTAACCTATAATAATGGTAGTTTTATATTATTTAACCTATACCTCACAGGTTGTTGAAGGGACTAATTAGCTAATATATATAAACAAATAGCACAATGTATAATTTAGTCTCCTTTGATCTTTAGTTGACTAAGAGAGCACTTGCCTCAATTATTGGTTTTTTATAAGTTAATACAGTAAAACTCTACTATAATTGGATAAGAATTCAATGATGTAAAATGTAGTCACAATTTTTTATAAGGTTAACAACAAAATGAGCAGTGAGGGGCTGTGGAGCTAGCTGCTGAGGAATTCTGGGAGTCCAGCTACCCTAGCTAAATTCAGGCCAGACTCAGCTATGATTTGGTGCCACCTGGTGGAGGTGGTTGGCTCCAACTTAAGTATTGTTGGGGACAATTCTGAGTCCAGAGGCAGCAGGATTACCATCAGGGTTTCCAGAAACATTTCCGTTAGTTAGACAAATTCAGAGATTCAGCTGGGAGAATATCAAGGATCAGAAATTCACCTTTCACCTCTTCACTTTCTGAAATGAGTTCGCATACCTCTCCCTCACCTTCATGGCCTTGGCCTCCACTCCAAGACCCCCATCCCCACCCTTAGCATAGAATTTTAAAACACACTCCAACCCCTATTCCTGCCCTGTTCTCAAATAGAAACTAGGCAGGGAATGGGAGCCAACTGCCAATTCTTCATTACATCTAAAATTATATTTTTGATAAGTGCATTATTATAGGGTTTTACCATGCTTATCAAGGATCCTGTGAAAGCTTACAACATTATATAGTAGCACTATATTTTTTATTTTAGAGAATTCGCTTACTGTAAGTGTTTCTGGTTGGCTAGAAGAAGCCTTTATTAGGTTGTGGCTAATTGAAATTCAAACAGGCAAAAAAGGGAAGACATGCAAAGGTGGAGAATTCCATCCAGAGAATATTAACCCTATTGCACAAATGCCATGAAATTTTTAATTTACAGCTGCCTTTGTAGATGACCTCTTATTATCCAGCAGGCTCAGAAATTCTTGGTTTTGAGGGGTAGCTTTTCCTTGTGTAAACATGTGACCCTGCTGTAATATTGTGAAGCACACCCCCTGAACACACAAACTAGGTAGGCTCTTTGGAAGTTGCATGAAGGTGCAAGACTGTGGAGGGGTTAGTGGTCAGTTATTGATTGTGTTTCTGTTTCTGTCCCCATTCCTCTACCTGGCATCTTCCCAAATCTGAGTTAAGACTGGGTCACTAACCCGGAGTCACAGAGAGGCAGTCTGAGAGACCAGCACTGCTGAGAGCAGCAGAGAACGCTCTGGGATCAAGGTCTTCTTAGCTTGCAGCTGCTGGAGGTCACATTTGTCTTTGATGGCATTGTCAAGAACCAAGCTCAGTGTTTTGGAAGATTCGTGGCACAGACAGGAGGAAGACCTTAATCTGTCCACTGCCTGTCGCTCTGACCTTACCTGGTATTTCTGCTTGCCCTCTGACTTCAAGGCCCTCTGTTTTTCACTCAAAAGGGCTATTTATAGTTTTCCAAATATGGCCTGCAGTTTCCTGCTTCAGCTGCTGCCTGAGGTATTCCCTGGTCAGAATGCCCCTCACCCAGCCTTCTGTCAGAATTCTGCTCCATCTTCTTGCCAGCTCCCAGGACAGCCCCCTTCTCTATGGAACCTTCCTGATGTCATCAGGCTCCTTAAATACCCCCACTCCAGTGCTGCCTTCTGCTTTATATTACAGTTTTCAGGATTCACGGTTGATTCTTAGGGTAGATGAAAGTCTATGAGGACAGGGACCTACCTTCCTAACCCATTCCTTCATTCTTCAAAGACTCAAAGCTTTGCAGTCAGAGGTATTCAATAAATAATTGTTTAATTTTGAAAGCTTGTCACATTAAAGCTGGTCAGGCCATCTTCCAAAGATGTCTGGGTGCTCAGGCCTCTGTTTAAGGTACTGAATGTTATCCCCCACCTTCCTCTATACTTGATAGGAGCCAAATTCTGTCACTGCAAAAATTCTCTGGAAATGTAGCATTGGGAAACACATTCTCTTACTCCAGCCTAGACTACAGATCCCTTTGGTACTGAAATAATTTACTTACTAATGTCAAGGCTGAATAAATGCAGTTTCCACAAGTACAAAGTTTACTTATTGAACACTAGGATTGCAACAAGCATCTCAGGAAGAATTTACATGGCTTGAGAAGCAATACCTTTGATGTGCCTTAATTTCTTAATATTTAAATGCTGTTAAATCATCAGCTATCAACTTGGATATATGTTATATATGTATATGGTATATATTATTTGTATATATTATTGTATTAATATTATCCAATATTATATATGTTGAATGTATGGTATATATAGCTACATAAACCATTTGAAAATGTCAAGTATCTCCAGAAAGAGAATTCAGGAAATACCAAATGTTTGAATGTTGGAGACTCACAACGTTAGTACCAAGTCTGTCCTAAAACCTGTTATGAGTTTCTTGCTGACACCATACATGTGCCACTTATTTCTGCTGGAGCTAATACTTTCCTTTTTAAAAATGTTTTAAATTTTATTGGAGGAAAGTAACCCCAAACTTCTCTCATTTCTAACATAAAATATTCAGAGGAAAGAAGTGGGTAATATGGATTATTGGATTCCTCTGGTCCCTTTTCCCTCAAACCCGCACGCTCGGGTTCCAACAGGCAATTATTCCTCTTTGCTCCAAGCTGATTATATAGGTCAGAAAGGTAAACAGGTCATTTTTTTGAAAGATTTTCATCTGGTGTATTTCTAATATTCTTGCCCCACTCCTGACCACTCAAATCAGCATCACGGTGAAACCAGCATTTGTCTTTCACCACCAAAGAAAATGATGAAACAAAGGTAATTTGAGTCTGAACTTTCTGCTCCCAAATTCATCATCTTCCCAAAGTACAAAGGTTATATTGCTTTAGTCTTTTAAACCAGTAATGGCTCAGTAATAATGTTAGTCCTTTAAACCAATGGTGGCTCGGTAATAACTAGTATGTGTTTACTATTAACTGAGTAGGTAAACCTTCAAGGTATTACATATTTTTTCAAAAACCTTATTGAATTCAGAAATTGCTCATGGTAGAATCAAGAAAACAAGATACTATACTAATAAAAGTAAATGTTACCTCATAATACATTATTATGAAAATGCTGAATTAGATACACATATCTTACTGTGAAAAATGGATTAATTGGCTGAATTGGGATTGCCTTCAGAACAGATTTTCTTGGTGTTTAGTTCTCCACAGCACAAAGAAATTCTGAAACTGTTTTATAGATAACAACCACCCCCCTCCCCCCAAAAATACGTTTAGTAAATATATGTGGTAAGGTAAAATTTTTTGAAATATTAATCTATATTA
>NW_024340696.1:25954589-26012963 GCF_902729225.1 Pteropus medius | reverse complement strand
CAGAGCAGTGGGGACAAGCAGGGCTGCTGCGTGGGCTCTCCAGCAGCCTGGCTGTGAAGCAGACCTGTCTCCAGAGATGTGGCTCTGGGCTGCGCCCACATACTAGAGGCCTGTGAGCTCCATCTGACTTTGACCATGTGAATTTCAGTCATTAAAAATCTAGGCAATGTTACATAAAAATCTGGGTTTGAGCTTCTCTTGAATAATTGGCAAATTTGTCCATACTGGATTCTGTCTGTCATGGCACCAAATGGATAAGGAATGAACACTCACTCTAGTTAGCCAGAGTCCCTACCAGTCCCTGCCTTATCCCTATGCTGAGGCCAAAGGTTAGTTGCCACTCATCATGACACTTGCACTGCTGTATTCCAGACAATAGATGTTTCTCTTTACCCAAGATTTTTCCATAAATGTGGAAACAAAATATAGACTGAAGATGGCTCACATTGAAAGAAACGAAAGCTAGCGCTTTTCTTTGTAGAAGTGAAGGATGTTCTTATGTGTTTATAATAGGCACACCACCTGCTTCACTCATGAGCTCTCCTTGCCTGCTCCCTGTAGGCATTTGCCTCACGTACCTTGTTCTAGGCAACGTTGCAAAGAGATGACCATGTCCTCAGTTGGACATGACAGAGTCATTGCCCACAGGGCATGGTGAACAGAACAATGGACGGCACAGCAAGAACCCATGTGGGCAGATGCCTGGAGGGTGGAGGCCCCTGGAAGCCTGGCGGAGAGGACTCCACAAGGTTGGGGCTCAAAATAGAAAGTAAATTATACAAATAGTTATTTCGTACTCACAAATGTATGAACTGAGATTTGCATGCACTGCCTATGGTTTCTCACGGGCTGGGTTATTTAGCTCAGGACTCTGCTGGCACCAATGTACACATGTGACAGAGGCTACCAGAATCTGTCCTGGACAAGGATGGGAGGACTCATTGTTCCTTTCCTTATGGGTGGAGTAAGGAAAAGGAATACTAGAATTGTGGTTTCAGGACCTTCACATGTTTTAAATTAAAGGAAAATTATCTTTTTTCCTTTCTGGGTGCAGTTTGAATTTTAAAGTGGTGTTCTATGGGTGTCTTCCAGGCAGCATTCAGGCTGGTCATATGAACCTTTGTGTTTTTGCTGCCAAACTAGAATGTATTTTTCAAAATCCTAATTATTATGTGCCTGGGCTAGTTATTCCGACAGTTTACTCACTTCATTTATAGCTAATAAAAGATAACAGCTATCCTTTATTGAACTAATCTTATGCCAGCCACTGTACCAGTGCTACTACACATAACTGCCTCATTTATAACCAGTCTGTAAGGTGCAGTTGCCCCATGCTGTGAACAAGGAAATGGAAGCTAAAAGCTTACAGCTTCCTAAAACCTCACACTTAGTACATACTAGAACCTAGCTTCAAACCGAAGGCTGTCCGACTTCATAAGGCCTGCACTCTACAGCTAGCAAGTGCAACAGCATTTATCGTCACCTGCTATGTGCAGGACAATGACGACAGGGCAGGAGGAATGGAAATATGAATGCAAATGGCCAAGTTCCCAAAGAGCAACAAAATTAAATTAGGCACATTCTTTAGAAATAAGGGTATGGCAGATACCTGCAGTGACAGAGGTTTTTATGCTGTAGCACAAGAAGCCACCTTGTCATCAGGACATCACTCTGGGCCCCAGTGCTTCCAGGATGTTAGGACTGAGTTCAAAGGAGCACGCTACTCTTTTTCCTACCTATTACGAGTTGAATGGTGTTTCTCAAACCATGTCGAAGCCCTCATCCATAGTACTTGTGAATGTGACATTTGGAAATAGATTCCTTGCAGATGATCAAGTTAAGCTGAGGTCATTAGAGTGGGTCCTAATCCAATATGACTGGTGTCCTTATAAAAAGGAGACATTTGGACACAGAGACAGACATGCACAGAGGAAAGACAACGTAAAGACACAAGGAGGCCATCATCTACAAGCCAAAGAATGTCTGAGGCCACCAGGAGTCCAGAGAGAGGTCTGGAATGAATAGTCCTTCACAGCCCAACAAGGAAACCAACCCAGCCGACACCTTGATTTGGGACTTCAAGCCTCCAGAACTGTAAGACAACAAATTTCTGGTGTTCTAAGCCACCCAGTTTGTGGTACGTTGTTATGGCAGCCCGAGGAAATGAAAACACCACCCAATATGTATACTTTTTAAGAGAAGATTCGGTTGTATAGGTTTGTCATTAACCATTTAAGAGTCCTTCTGCTAAGCAGAGCTGGCATTGTCCACATACAGCTGTGAATATCCAACTACATTTCAAGCCTCAGTCCCCAGTTCAGCTAGGTAGAGTGTACAGTGCTTGTGTCAGAGTCACATCAAGGGAGAGCCTCTTAAGGAAGAGATCTAAGCTGCTGAGGACTAAAGGATAAGGCTGGAGACGGGGGCTGCTAATTTAAATGAATACAGATTGAATCTGTAATCAAAAACCTCCCCCAAAAGAAAAGTTCAGGAGCAGATGATTTCACTGAAGAATTTACCAGACATTTTAAAAAGTATTCACACCCATACTTCTTAAACTCTTCCAAAGAACTGACAGCTCTGTGAGGCGCAGACCTTGTATATTTTACTATTTGGTGGAATCTGATTTTTTTTTTTTTTAATCTCTTTGGTCTTTGGTAGAAATAGCATAGAAAGAGGAACCTAAAACATTATTCCAGAAGCCAGTGTACCTTGGACAAGCCACCCTTCCTTTTTGACTCTATTTCCTTATTGGTAGAATCAGGCTGTTGGTATCTATTATTTCTCAGGCCCTAACATGTCATGAGTCTAGGGAAATCCTTGGTCTCTAAAATACTGTGTTGACACTTCAGAAGCTTAGGGAAAGGGAGCCATGGATTCGGTAGCCAAATGCCCTATTTACTTTGGGAACATTATTACTAAGATTTATTCTCTCTCTCTCTTTTTTTCTTGTCTAAGCCATAAGAATATGCAGATAAAGGGGAGACTGGTGACAGAGGTAAATTAAGGCTCTCCCACCAGCTTGGCATGTCTTTTAGCTACTCCAGGGTGACTTGCTCTTTAGGCCATGGTGACAACTGGGCAAGGTAAAAGGCTACAAAAACAACAGATGCTCATCGTGGGGAAAAAAAATTAAAATCAAACATCACACAAAAGTATAACCTGAAAAAGTAAAAGTCCTTCTTTCCTCTCTACTATCCTATCCCCCAAAGACATCCACTGATGCCCCTTGTTTCCCAGACCTTTTCTAGTCACACCCGGATAGATGGACATACACGCTTTTATTTTTTTTAAACAAAAATGGGATTACAGTATATAGAGATGTATAATTTTATTCTTTTACTCAATACATTAGAGACATTTTTCTGTATCCATAAAAAAAAAAAGAGTACCTTCCTTTTTTTCTAAAGCCTACATAGTATGCCATAGCATGTTATTCATTTAACTATTTCCCAAGTTCTCTCCAATTTTTTTGCTATCATGGACAATCCTGCAGTGAACATCTCTGTAGATGTAGCCTTGGTTGAGTATTCAGGATAGACTCCTAGAAATAGAATCACTGGATCTCAACTTTATTTCTATGAGGTGTTTCATTTTACAGAAAAGATTTTAGGGAACTCAAATAAGACTAAATAAATATGTATATATACCATTTCATTTACCATCTTTTGATGCACAGCATAATTTCTTAAAAAATTGGCCAATTACAGTATATATGTCCTTTTTCTTCTTTTTTAATAGGGTCTAATTGGCCGGGGAACCAGCCTCCCCCTGCTCCCTGCCTGTAGCTGTAGTTGTGTGATCAGTGTGGGGATTCCTGCAGGCCCTTGGGCGCCCCTCTGGGCGATGGGGCCCTGATGGCTGCAGTGCCTCCAGCTAGCACTCAGGACTCAGAATGAGCTATAGTTCGGATTGGCATTTCTTTTCTCAAGAGCTTGAAATTGAGAGTGGGATTGCAGCAGATTTCATTCTCTTTAATATTTCTTTTTGCAGAATCCTATTGTGCAAGCCAGATATTCCACTAAAATAAGATCTTAATGGCTGTGTTGGGTGCTTCACATCTCAAGCTGCTGTAAATTATTAAATAGTTCTACATATAAGAAAAACTGTCCAGCACAAATTCTCTGCAGCATTTCATTCAAAACCTCATTTTTCCCCCACATTGTGTCATTTACCTGCTCCCGACTCCTCTAAAGGTAGATTTTCCCCCAGAATACAACGGGTGAAATTCAGCTCCCCAAGACCAACTTCCCAACCAAAAGTCAGTTTTGCAAGGTATTTTGCAAGTCGTGTCTTTCTGTAATTTGTTTAATAAAGTTAACGCGTGCTCCTCTGCCTATCCTCTTTTTCCCTCTTACTTTTCTGTTTTGAGGATTCACAGAATCTGGATCTGCCAGCTACTTCTGTTTGAAGACTTGGCAAAATTATGCATCCAGCAGGCAAGAAATAAAGTGGAAATGTCTCACAAGTAACAGTGAAATCTGTTGCGTTGTTTTAAGACTTAACTAATGAAAAAAAGAAAGCCCTACTAAATATTGTCTTGGCAACTATAAATATATTTTAGCAATGATAAAATCTTTAGAGTAACAGTTAAAAGGTATCTGAAACCTAATGTCTGTCTGCCACTCTTAATTATATATATTTACATTATCTATATCTCTTTCTTTGAATGCTGTGTAATTTTCCATTCAAGTTTTTAGTGTTTTATATGAGTCCTTTAAATGGCCAAGTAGCCAATTTCCCTCCTGCTGCCTTTTACTTAGGTAAAACTGGAAATGAGTTCACTGGATCAACTGCAGCAGCTCTAATTCGAAATCTTGAAAAACTCATTTCTAATTAAGAAATTTCCAATCAAGCAGACCTCTAAAACTAACATTTTTTTCCCCAGGTCTTTATGCACATCCTTATGAACCATTAACAGTTGCTCCTACCGACTTCTTAGGGCTAGGCTGGGCAGAAGTGTTTTTCATATCTTATTCCTCTTCCCATCTTACTCCACGTTTATTCATATTTTTTTTATAAGGCATTGCTTTTATCCAATAGCATTTTCAGAACTATCATTTACTGTAATACAACCGTAATACAGCTATTCCAATGCAGTTGGTTTCACCTTTATGTATTATTTTCCCTTCTTCCTGTTGAAGAGAAAACCACAGGCCCAAAGTAACATCTCTTGTGCTAAAAGCCCATGATACCAAACCTAGATTTAATACCTGATCTAATTAGTTTCAACCTCTCCCAGAAATATAACTTTTTAAAAAAATAAAAAGGCTGTGTTTTTATTTATTTTTTTAATTAAAATTATTGAGGTGACATTGGTTAATACCCAGAAATATAATCTTAAACAACTAGCTTGGAATTTTCTGGTCAAGCACCAACAAGATAATCTGTCACGTGGGCTCTCTCAATTCCCCACCCCCCCATAGAAAGAAGAGGCAATCTACATGATAAAAACCTTTGCCATTCCCCTCCCCCTGAAAGATGTCCTGGCCTAAAAATAATCCTTTCTTTTCTTTTGTTAATAGCTCCCTTTCCCAACCCTTCTTCCTATAAAATCCACTTTGTACAAACCCTGGAGCGCCCTTTTAGCTGCTAGATGGGATACGTGAATTGCTTAATAAAGCCAATTAGATCTTCAAATTTATGTAGTTGAATTTTGTTTTTTAACACTCATTAAAAACAAACTCATATAAAAACCATTTGAAGGTAAGTAGTTTCCTGTCCTAGATAGCAATGATTTCCATTTCTGTTAATAACTTACTTGGCATAAACAGCCTACTTTGTTAAGTAGATTGATCCAGTTAATTGTGTATATTAAGATATATTTACAATAATTCTCGAGGTTACTTAATGTTTTGAATTCAGCTATGTCAGTTAAGTATGTCGCTTGCCTTAGATGCCATTTAGTAAAATTATTGTATTTGACAAAAATCTTTGGTTTCGAACAATATGAACAGATGTTAATTTCTATTATTTTATTTCTATCGTCTTTTATTACTTAATTTATCCTTAAATACCTGAATCGTTACTGTGAACGACTAAAGATATATCCTTCACAACACATACATATTTCATCTAGTCTCCTTCGTAAAAATTTAACACTGTAATTTTACATTTTTAAGCCACTTTGCATTTTTAAACCACTTATGTAAAGTGGTTTAAAAATGCAAAGTGAGCTTAAATGCTAGTCTTAACTCTTCCTAACTCTCCTACTGGGAAATCCTAGAAAACTGAACTAATGAAATCCAACTTACACTTTTTAAATTCTAATTGTGGCTGTCACATTAAATTGAAAGTGAGACTAAAACTGCTATATCTGTTAACTAAGTCAAGCGATGTACTGTATATCATACGTGTTATTTAATGCGAGAGTGTAAAAGTCAAGTTCCCGGCAGAAATCGAAGTGCCTCCATTCGGTTTTCTGGGAATGTATAAATTAACCATTCTCCTCCAAGCGGTCCTCCTCCCTTCCTCCCTCCGCTCTATTTTAAATGTAGATAGGGGGACTCAAGTCTTTTGAATTTGAAGGGCTGCTATCTCGGCCCCATTCTTTTCATCATCCTGTTTTGAATGACACTGAGCACGTATGGATTCTTTTATAAAACCACTCCCTGATGCCCAGCTCCGTTCTCCTGGCTGCCTGCTAATTTTGCATAGCAATTAGTACTGACTTCTCAAAGTGGGCTATCCAAATGCAGTTCGACGATGTTCCACGTAGTTCCTCAAAAGGTCTTGGATAACGCTATGCTTTTTTATTTCAAACCCGAAGGAGGAAACTTGAATAATTACTAAAGTCCCAATTGGAGTGGTCTAGAGGAAGATACAGTTATCCAAAACTATAGGTTAATTCAAACCCTCTCCGCGACCCGGCAGCAAGGAGCCAGCATATGCCTTATTTTAAAATCTATTCTACCTATTCACTGACCGCGCAGGGCTGGGCCACATGGTTCTCTCTTGCAGCCAGTCAGCTGTGAGCAGCAGATGGGATCATTTGCATTTTTCTTATAGTTCCTTCGGTCGGCAAATTAAAGTTGTTTTTTTGTTTTTTTAAATTTACATG
Organism: Pteropus medius; assembly: GCF_902729225.1. NCBI lineage: Eukaryota > Metazoa > Chordata > Mammalia > Chiroptera > Pteropodidae > Pteropus > Pteropus medius. The sequence goes on along the minus strand of NW_024340696.1, from coordinate 26,005,903 downwards.
TTAGTTATTTGCTTAAAATACAGTCGTGGTCTAACTGTTGGATTGGGCTTCCCTGACCTCGCACACCACACCCCTTTAAATTAGAGATTTGAGAAAATGCCCGAGGGGTGGGTTGTGTATTTATCAAGTCGAAATCTCCCCTCCGGGCGTTAGGAGTCTAAAGAATCAGGCTTTATTTTTATTGAGATGGTGACTCGTGTTTTTTCTATTTTAAGAGCTGGATGCAGATATCCCGTGGGTTTGTCTGTGGCATGTGGTTCTGTAAGCGCGCGCACTTCTGAATCTCTTGCTCTGCAGCCTCAAACCTCAAAACTTCAGGTTACAAGTAAAAGGCAGATTTCTAGCTCAGGCTCACAACAGAGGGCGGCTACTCGGCTGGGGGAGTGGCCAGAGCCAGCGTTTCCCAGCGCCAGGGTCGCTCTCCCGCGGCCCGCGACTCCATGCGGCTCCGCCTGGCCGCAGGGGCCACTGGGGTCCCTGCGCCCCGAAGTCTTTGTGCGGAGCTCCGCGCGGGAACACCCGCCCGGAGAGCCAGGGCACCGCGGAAATGCCAAAAATTCGGGACAGGCACGGGCGCTAGAGGAGGAAACGCCCCGCACAGTCGCCGTCCCCCGGAGGGGAAAAAAAAAAAAGTAGAAAAAGAGGCTTTTCAGGTCAAACTCCTCGGGTCTGAGAAACCACGTTTTAGCGAAATGACTCGCGGGGGGGAGAACGCACGCCGTGCAGGGGACATTGTTAGCCAGCGCTGCCCCAGCGGGCCGTGGGTGCGCGGCCGCCGCCCCCCGCCGGGCCAGCGGCGCGGGGCCCACGTGGAGCGGCGCGGCGCCGGCCGAGCGCGCCGGGCCGCCCGGGCCCCCGGAGTGCGCGCCCCAGCTCCCCGCCGCGGCCGTTCACGCCCGAGCGCCGCCGCCGGTCCCGCGTGTGCCCCGCTGAGGGGGAGGGGCGGGCGGGGGTGGGGGCGGAGGGGTTGTGGTTCCACTGCAGCGGGGGCTCCTGTGTCCTTGTGCGGAAATGACACACGGAGTCCCGTCACGTCACGCGAGAGCGCAGCGCACGGACACACACAAAGAGAGGGGAAAATACACGGCGCCCGCCCGCGCCCCCAGCGACTCCGCGGGCCGCCCCGGCCAGGCCCTCCGCGCGCGGCCCCCACTCCCGGCCCTGCGCTCCCCCGCACCCCACGTGGCGCCCAAACTCGGCGCGGGCCCGCTCAGCAAAGTACACAACTCGTGTCCCAGGTAAGTGTGGGGCGGATCAAGCCGACTGCGCGGTGGCGGCGGCGGCTCCAGGGCGGACGGACGGGAGAGTGGCTGCAACATCCATGCCGGGGTGGGGGCGGGAGCAGGGAGGGGACGCGGAGGGGGGCTGCCCCGAGCGCGCCCGCGGGAGGAGCGCCCACCCCCGCGTAGGGCCGAGTCGCCGGAGCGGGCGTCCGGCGCCCACGGGCTCACCGCGCCCATTGTGCCGCGCGCCCCTTTGTGCCGCTCGGAACGCGGCGGCTCCATGGCGTCCCCGGGAGCACGCGCGCCGCGCGGGGGCGGGGGGGACGCGGAGTGGAACGGTCCGCGCCGCCGCCGCTGCCTGCCCCGCTCGCACCGTGTGCCGGCCCCGCACCCCCACCGGGCGCCGCGATGGAGCGGCCGGGGCCGCGGGAAGGCTCTGCGGAGCCCGCGGGGGCTCGGCGCTCACGCTCGGCCGGGCTGCGGCGGGGGACGGCTCGGCGAGCAGAAGGGGGTGTCAGAGCGGAGCAGGGGGCGGGGACTGGAGCGAGATGCCGAGCGGGGCGCGGAAGGCCAGAGGAGCCGCCACTCGGAGAGACGCTGCCCCCGGAGTCTGCAAATGGAGCGAGGCCGTCCGGCTGCGGCAGCGGCGGCGGCGGCGTCGGCGGCCGAGAACGGACGGAGACGGGCCCCGCCGCCAGGGGGCGCAGCGCTGCCTCCTCGGCTGTCCACGGCGCGGTTCGCGGTTCCCGCTGCTCGGGAGCTGGAGGCGGGCCCGGCGCCTTGGGTGTGCACCCCGGCTGGCGCGAGGCCTTCCTGGCCGGCCGCGGAGTGGAGCCTGGGGTGCTCGCCGTTGCTCCTGACCGCCTTTCCCTCTTTATTGCAAACGTGATTTTGCCCACGCAGAGTTTGCCCTCGCCTTGTCGGTGAGTTGGGCAGCAACCCCTGTGAGAACCTGTGTACCGAGACATATATTTTTTTACAAGGTGTTTTTACAGAGGTAAAAGTTTGATTACTCAGGTGGCCTGTCTGGAAGAATTTTACACGCCAAGGCTAACCAGACAAGAGTGCGCGAAATAGGGCTAAGCACTTCAGAGTCAGAAATGTCCCAACTTCACCTGTTTAAAGTAACTTGAATGTTTAACGTGTCACTGCACAACACGTAGGGTGCCAGAAAGCCACGGCCATAGGAAACAGAGGCAAGGAGGTGAGCTCTCCTGCTAGCTCTGTATATACACGGGAGAGACAGAGTCAGTTCTTCTGGTATTCACACCCCAAACCCCACTCCCTGAGTTTGTGTTTTTATAACCAGCTGTCCCTAGTTTACGGTTTCATATCACCATACCGGACCCTGTCAGCTTCCTTCACTCTCAGCACTGAGATTTGCGCAAGATTTTTATATCTTAACTGTTTTCCATCCCAGCCACTAACCCCAGTGTCTGGTAACTTAGTAGGTGCTCAGTAAATATTTGCTAAATGAATGGAGAGCCTCTTGGATTCCAGAATAAAGGTGGGGTCAGTGCAGCCTGTTCTTGCTGGTAGGTTAACCTGTCTGCATGGCCCTTGAAATGAAATTCGTGTATAAAACCAGAGGCTTTAAATCTGTCATGTAAAGACTCTGCCACTGAACGTGAGTTTTACCAGAGATGCCATCTCTTTGTCAGAGTAACTTAAGAAAAGGTTTATATCCTCCCCCCACCCCTGCACCACCACCACCACACACAAAGCACTAGTAACAGCAAGAAGAGAGACCAGTTAGGACCTAGCAGGAAAGAGTTTGCATTTCAATAATAACGGTTATTATACAGACACATTTTCTTGATTCTCCTTTTTGGTCACTTCTGCGCTCCTAAGCATCCCTTATGTGAGCAAAGGAATAGCAGAATGTCTAATAATTAGGAAGAGAAAAATTGGAATCCCGACGGGTTTGATTAGGTGAAAATTTAATCTCCTGCAGGAATCTCCCACTCGCCACTTTTTTAGAGCTGTCTAGAAAGCCTCTGGAGCACCAAGGAAAGAAACAACATGCTTTTATGAAAAACATTGGCACCAGGATGAATATCTCAAATTTTATAATGTAGAAGCATGAAGATTGCCAGTCAACCAACAAAACCAATTTGGTGTTAATGTATAGGAGATTAAGATGTAGTGGGGGTTTTTTTTTCTATAGCTTAATTTTGATTACAAGTGGTGAATTATGGTTGTTACCCTTATTCATTGTCCCCATTATTGGCTAAAGTAAGTTTGGAGAATTATTTTTAGAATTAATCTTTGGAGTGATGGAACTTTTTTGTACCCTCTCACTGGTGGCTACAGGGATGTATATATGTGCCCTTTCCTAGAACTGTACACTCCACCCCCAGAGAGTAAATTTTACTGTGATGATTTTTAAAAATTTAGTCACAAAAAAACATAGGCTAAAAACATGGATATTTTAATGTGCTTTATGAGCATCACCTTGCTCTTGCTGTTTCTTTACCCCTCAAGATTGGACAGTTGTTCCTCTCCCTCTTTTGATGCTCCAGTATCTCTTGCAACATTATTATTTCAGCCCAGAGCTCTGTGGTTTCTGGAACTAGCTGCCACACATGACCCTCATACCAAGCTAAGAGCTCTCCACGCTGGCACCTGGCCTTCAGTGTGTCACACAGGAGAGGTGCTGTTTCACTTGGAGTGGCCGTTAATGCCTGGCATGATGGTCACTGAATGGCTAGACTTCTACAAACTGTTGCTTTAGAGCTGAGTTTTTCTCAGCAGCTCACCTGGTAACATGTCCTTTCTCTATTTTTAATCCAACTTGAAACACATGTATTTAAATTCAGCCCTCTTAGTTTTTTATTTTCTACCAGTGGCCACCTTCCCTTTTCCCTCGATTTTCAGTTATCATTGGCCACTGAAGCATAGTTGCATTAGTATCTATAAGGGCATTGATTGCTCAATTGAATAAATCACTTATTGGTCTTATATGCACGGGGCTGTTGGTTTGAGCTTAGAGCTAGTAAATCAAAGGATGGAGGTTTGGTGTGTGTGAGGGAGTAATTTACACCAGACTATGCTCCAACTTTAATTAGCTCATGTGGTCACAAGACAGCACACTTGAAAAAGTGGGAAGTACAGAGGAAACTCAGCTTATACCTCCTAGGAAAATTTGTCGCCACTGTCCAGTCAGTCACATGGGTGGCTGGTGGGATGCGCTGGCCCTCCTTGCCTTGAGCCCCAAGGTTAAAGTTATAAGCAGAATTTTGTGCCTCCTGTTATTGATGTCTAAGGAGGAAGCTCTTCATGAGGCCAGGGAGGGCTTGCAAAGTAGAACCCTTTAGCTGCAGAAGACATCACATTTTGTCACATACAGAAAACGCAGTGTCCAAAGGGTAAGACGCCAAATTGCAGGCAGAGCTATGCGGTTGAACTTCGCTGCACGCTGCAATGTGAGGTTGTGCTCTGACTGAATAAGGGAGGCAGTGACAATTACAGCTTTAGAAAAATTCGAGAAAATTGCCCTGGTTTTGTGAGGACTGGTATTTTCAAAAGGCATGTGCAGATGGGTCTAAAAATAAAAACAAATTGCAAACATGTCCTGCAAGTCTCATGGGCAGGATGCCACTGCCGAGAGGACTGGGTTCTGAGAGCCCCAAGGCTCATGGCCATTCCTGTGAACTCAGAGCAGGCCCGCAAGAGCGGGTGGCATGGGAACATTCTTCCTGTCTCTAGGGATTTGATTCTCTTTCACCCCTTCCAGTTTCTTTCATTTGAAAGAAAAGTCACTAAACTTTTTTAAAGCTTTAAGTAATTTAGTTTTCCAGTTTTAAAAAATAGTCACTATTACGGTGTACTTTAAACATCTTTTTAAAAGCTTTATAATAGATAACGTTTACTGAGTGCTGTGTGCCAGGCACTTTCTCCTTTGTAGTTTTTACAAAAACTCTAGGAGGTGAGGTAATATGTTCAGCTCTGTTATACAGAAGAAAGAACCAAGGCTAGGGTGGGTAAGCAACTTGCCCAGTGTTAGAAGCTAAACGGAGGTGGACTAGGGTTTTAATCTAGTTCTGTCTAACCCTAAAATTTAGTAGGGAATTCCATTTTCTGTAATATCAACTACACATGTCACTACCTTGGTGGTCCGAGGGCCCATCTGGCCGGTTGACTTGCTCCCCCATTTAAGCCCAGCCTCCACATGGATGCTCAGCTGGAAGGGATGGTCGTGCCCTGTTGGATCCCAGCTCTTCTTGGAAGGCTGGAATGAGACCATCAGCCTAGAGTATACCTTACTCCTTTCCCTCTTGTTCTCTGCAGCATGCCCCATCCAAGTGAGGCATAGACTGCTGGCCCCTTGGTTCTCTACCTGCAAAATAAGAGGGCTCTCGTGAGGATCGCGTGGGCTAACATGTGAAACAGATCATGGAACCGGTACTGTGTGAATGTCAGCTGCTGTCTCCCTTTCTATGTTTCATTTTTAAAAATTAATATGACACAGGAGAGGTGTCAGGAAGTCAAATCATGTGGTATGACAGCTGAGAAAAGGATAAAGTAAGGTTTAGTTAGGTCTTAGTTGAACTTTTTAAATCCTTGAGTATGTTTTATTAATAGCACCTTTTAAACGGTCTCAACGTATTCTCTCTGCTTTATCTCTTGTATGTGGCAGTGTTACACAGCCACGGTCCCCACAGTCTCAGGTTCCAGTCGCATTCCTCTTCTGGGGCTCTCGTTCTCAAGGAGGCCTTCCAGTGGTGACAGTTTTCTTCCGTGGGGAGGATTTGCCCCTCAGTGGCCTGAGGTCGGCTGCAGGGCCAGCTGTTCCTGGACCTGCACCTCAGCCCAATGGCAAGTCCTAAGTTCAGTGGATGTTTCTGATTTAGTGGAGCAGAATCCTGAGTCAGCTGGCTGGGATTTGAACCCCGAGGTTTCAGGAAGCCCAAGTACTTCCCATTTCTGGGCCTGCTGCTTGTCCTGTGTGACTCTGGGCCAGCCAGAAGCCTCTGGTGCCTCTGATTAGACTCGTGCTGCTCTCACCAGAGGTCTGGACTGGCTGCTCACTCAGGAGTGGCCGGTTCTCTTAAAAGAACTCAGAGAAGTGCCCTGGGTCACTCCCAGCACCCTATGAGCAGCGCTAGAGAACACTGTCCTTTGGAAACTTGTGGGACATTTAGAGACGAGACCAATGATCCTGTGGTGGCAAAGGGTTTGCCTTTGCCAAAGAATCGCCATACTAGGTGTCCCCTGCTCACGTTGCTGTGGCCTTGCATCCAGCTCTTAACGAGGAAAATTTCCGCTGATTCAGATTCTTGCGTGACTCTTCATTATCCACTTTTAACCAGTGACCTGACTATACTCCTTCCTTTTTCCGTGGCCTGACCACTTCTCAACTCCCCAGACCTCCTCACCTCCCCTCTCCCCCCACTGCCTCCTGCTGCTTCACCCTGGAGCTGAGGCCCCTGGAGCAAGCCTCTGATTGCCCAGCTTGGTCCAGTTTTGAGGTGTCAGGGAAAGAGGGCTCCCGGTTGGGATCAGAACATCTCCCAGGGTGCTCAGACACAAGAGAACCCTAAAGAAAGGATTGCATGTAACAGTTGTCTGCCATCCAGAATGCAGAAACCCAGCAGGTTAGGCGTCTGGGCTCTGGCGAGTTGCTAAGCGGCTCTCCAGTCTGTTAGTTTCTCCAGCAGCCGCACATCCTCTAAATGACCTGATCTCAGCACTCAGCTTGGATCCCTGATCCAGAAGACTTGGTCTGGGTTGTTTTTTTTTTCCTCCTCTCATGAAATTCGGCTTATTTTGAGAAATACTTCAAGTATCAGACAAATGATACTTGATAGAGCCCATAATGTATCCACCAGGAAATGACATTTCTATAGTGTCCGAAGTTGATCTTTTCACCTTTTTATTCACACCTGGGTTTGTGACTGGGACTTTTTCTGGTCTTCCCCCTTGCCCCATATTGAGGAGCTTTTTATATCTTCAGAGGCAATTATTCAGGGACAGTTATAAAATGAGAGGTCTTCACTAATTTGTCAGTTGTTACATTGTTTCTTAGAGCAGTGGTGTTTAAAATGTTTAATGATTTGATTTTACATTCTTAGCTTATTTCTGTTTGTGGACATTACTTAGAATATGACCTGACAAGTAAAGATGACTATACATTTTTCATTTTTAAAAATTTATTTTTTGTTTCCAGAGAATTGCATGCTCACTGTAGAATATTTTGAAAGTAAAAGAAAATATAAAGAAATCATCCATAATCCTCCTAATTGAAAGTAATTACCATTATGTCATATTTTCTTCTAGCTGCTTTATGGCATTTTTTTAAATTACATAGTTTATATATACCCAGTACACTTTGAAGTATGTTATTATTGACTAGGTAGCCCTGTAATGAACAATTAATTTTGAGTCTTTACACATAATTTAGTACTTGGCTCTTTCTATCAATAGAAGTTTTGAAGTCATCTGTTGAGAAAACATGTAGAAGTTCCTAACTCTGTGTAATGGAAATAACAATACTGACCAAAGATGATCTCACTCCAAGTCACATTCAGTTTATTATCCCCTCCATTTTCTCTGCAGCTTTTTGTGGAATTTATCAGCAGTTAAATATGGGTATTGGCTTACTCTGCGCGGGGAACAGTCTGACTACCTTAGAGTTTCTGCCTGTGCTTAACTAAGATGGACTGTAAAATTAAAGACCTCCTGGCCCAGGTTCTTTGCCCTCCTGGCCTTTGCTCATTGTAGTGACTATGTATCATAATTTTCAAGTGTGTGAGGCTCTGTAAGTGACAGAAAGATTTGGTTATAGGTCTTTATAAACTGAAAATATGAGGAAGATCAAGATATGTCCATTTAAACAGTGTCAAAGTTATTTCTGAAGTAGACCTTTTTCCCCTTAGAATTTGCTTGATTAATGTTATTCTTCCCCCCACCAAGGAAGTCTTAGGAGTAGGTATATGTTAAAGTTAAAAATTATTTGTATCTAGATCACAAAATTGTAAGCATGGGTGGTCTTCTGTACAGCTGTGGCACACAGCCTGTGTTTACTAGATGTGAGCTACAGTTGTTATAGAAACCCTAACATATTATCTTCTTACCTTGGGCTTCTAACTATTCTTTCCTTCCTGTTACTTTTATCTTCACGTGTTTTACTCATCCTCCCCTCCAACAGTGGTTTCCAGAGTTTCATCTTCATCCTCCTGGTCCTCCCATGTGTTGGTTGTGATCCTTGCAAATTAGCTGTACAGTCAGTCGATTCCCTGTACAGAGGACAGTCGCCATATGGGCACCAACAGCTCTCGTCACACGCTGAGGCATGTGGCTACCAAAGCACAGAGCAGGGAGACAAGAGGCCACTCCTGACAGCATGATCTCGAGCACGTGTCTAACATTTCTGAGCCTTGGGTCCTACACCTATAAAACAAGATGGTCTCTGAGGTCCCTTTTAGCTCTAAAACTGTGCCTCACTGTCTTTACTTGTAAAATGAAACTAACAAAGAGATCCTACCCTATAGGATTGTTAGGTTAAGAAAATATACCATAAAGCTCTTAGCTCAACACCTTCCACATAAGGTGGGCCATTGTTTCCACTGAGTTTCCATTGAGTGTGCAGCGTGGTAAGGAGTCGGAAAGGAATAGCACAGCAGGGGTTCGGCCTTCCGGGAGCTTGTTGAGATGGGCTAGATGGACCCTCTGCTCCCGCCTAGACCCTGTTGGACACTTCCATTACTGTCCTCAGCACTGCTTGTATCCAGGGGACTTTCCCCCACAGGAAGCCAAGTAACATGTTCCTTACTGGTTTTCATCCCTTCTCTGCCTCTTCTCTAAGAAACTACTCCAAATTCTTGTCTTAAAATCTGCCTCTGGGGGAACTCAAACTAAAAAAAGAAGTAAAATTTCCATGATACATTAAGTGAAAAAAAGCAAGGAACAAGGATCTTAAACCTTTTATTCTCAGGATCCCTTTATACTTTTAAAAATTATTGAGGACCCCAAAAGAGCTTTCATTTATATGGGTTACATCTGTCAATATTTACTGTGTTAGAAATTAAAACAAAAAAAAAGTTTAAATATTAATTCATTTAAAAATAATCGTAATAAAGCCATTACAAATTAATGTCAATAACATTTTATGAAAAATAACTTTTCAAAAAAAATCTTAGTGAAAAGAATATTATTTACATTTTTCAATTCTCTTTACATCTGACTTAATAGAAGGCAGCTGAATTTTCATAACTGCTTCTGCATTAGCTCTTTAGCAAACTAATATATCATGTCGCCTCAGGAAAACTCCTGCGTACCTATGAGAGAAAGGGAGCAATAACATCTCAGTGTTATTATGAAAACAGTTTTGATCTCATGGGACCCCCCGAAAAGGCTTTCGATGTCTTGGTAAACTTGCTCTCCAAAAGACAAACAACACACTGATTGTAAAAGTGTCGATTTCCGTGGTGTGACCACTCCCACTGTGGCCAATGTCAAGCTACCAGCTTGACTCCACTAGTAATGGGGCTGGAGAGAGACAATCCATGCAAGCAGCCATAAGCTGGCTGCAGTGCCCCAGTATTTATGAAGCACACTTTAGAACCACTGACACAGAATAGATCTGGTAGGACACACAAGAAAAGTAGCATGGTTGCCTCCAAGACTGGAGAACAGTAGATTTTTTAACCAAATATCCTTTTATACCTTTTGAATTTTGTTTCATAGTCAAAAAGAAAAAAGAAAAGATTTTAAGTATCTTCCCTTAAAGCAAACCCTAAAAATATAAGTTGATCTATAACTGTACGTCTTTCTAGCTTTTACATTTCTTCGTGGCATCCCTTAGAATTGGTTCTAAGCACCAGTGAATGGTTCTCACATCTCTGTCTCCCCGCGTCTTTCTTCACAGACTTTTTTCAGCATCCCTTCCTGCCCCTATCCAGGTGCACGCTGATATTTGGGGTTCATTCCAATTTAGCCTTATTTCAGCACGAGGCACAGAGACAGTTCCACCAATTATTGAATTTATGCAATCAATTTAAGCAACTTAGCCTTTATAATTTGATATTTGAGTGGCTAAAGCATCTTATTTGTGAACCTTTGGGATTACCCTCCCTTTTGTGCTTTTTTGTAAACTGAAGGCTTTTCTAATGACATTCTGATCTTCCCTCAGCCACAAACAGAATTACACCCATGCATGGAAAATCGAATATTGTCCATCTCACTCTGTGCAGAAGGATAGAGATTAGGAGGCATTTTTAATAAAATTATGTACGCTCCTAAAAGCTCAGCAATGTTGAAAACCTTTCTGTACCAATGACAGTCACTTTGCTTGAGGCTTCCTAAGCTCTTTGGTTTAAAAAGAAAGAGCATTTTACTTAATAGATTAACCACTAGAGATGAGTCCTGTTTGAGAGTTCCCACTTATATATAGGTCATTGATGTCTTAGAACCTGTGGTGTTTTAACTAGAGGCAGCAGCAGACCACACAGATCTCGTCGACACATGTCCTCTTCATTCATTTAATTATTTTCCCTCGGGTTTGATCAGGGGGTTTTGAGGGACATGAAATAGCCACCTCTTGAGGAGAAAGCTTATTTTCAGGGAGATGGGGATGGATAGTTAGACTGACTCACAATTTGAGATTTGTGGTGAGAGGAATAAGAAGGCTTTGAAAAGGAGAGAATGTTAAAATGAGAAATTCTACAAAGTCCAGCCAGGCAAAGGAGATTGCAGTCCTAGCAGCCTGGGCGGGTGGAAGCTGTGGTTGTCGGTAGCTCCTACATAACCTATAGTTAAGTAACCGAAGGAATTTCAGTGGTATGCTTGGCATCCAGACACTTAGTATCCACCCAGGATGAGCAACCCTGTGACCTTCATCTGTCAGATGACCAGGAAATGGAGATAGCAAACGTGATACCCATCCCCTTTCTACCCAGCCCTGATGTCGTCGATGTGCCATCTCTACGTCAGCTCAGGATGCCTGGAAGTGACCCCACACATCCCTCTTGTAGAAACTTTGTACTGTGGGGTGGAGTCTATTTATAAGCACAGAGCAGACTGGTTTTCCAGGTAGCTACCTGGAGACAAAGGGAGATTTGGATGCCCTAGCTGCTGTTGAACCGAGAAATCCAAGGCTGGAAATTGGCTCCGGTGTTCAGAAGAACCTTAACAGAAGAATGAGGATTTTCTTCATATTTCCTCTCGGTTGCTGTACACACAGACTTGGTTTGTACCCTAGTTCTGTCACTTAACAGCTATGTGACACTGGGCACGTTACCTGCCCTCTGTTCCCCTTTCCTCCCCTTTCAATATTCAAATATTTTATTTCCATAAAATGATATTATAAAAATATTTTTCCAGCTTTATTTAGGCGTAGTTGACAAGTAAAAATTGTACATATTGTACACAGGTATATGCCCACAGTTTCCTTATTAGTAAAACTGGGATTAAAATAGCTCAAGGTGAGATGGAGGCATACACAAAGTGACCAGCTGGCACCTGGCATGGAATTCATGGGCTGCAGATGTTCATGAGGACCCTCACCTTATTCCCTACCACACAAGCCAGATGCACTTGTGGATTTTCCAGGCCTTGCAAGTGGGAAATTTATGAGCTTTCCAAAGAGGATGGCTTCTTTTTTGGCTGGGAAGACAGGGCCCACTGTACTATGTTCTGGGTTATTTCTGTGTTAATCTAGCATCTGTCACTGGTCTATAAATGAACATGGAGATGTTTTCCAAAGCAGGTGTACTCAGGGCATCCTGAATGCCCAGGAAGCCAGCTGCCCCTTCCTCTCCCCTCCCTCCCACTGTGAGCCTTCCCAGCTCCCCGTCTGCCCTTCCTCGCATCAAAGGTGGCTCAGGTGTGTGCTCCTCCATCATTTTCTGACGGGAGAACCACTGGATCTAAGAATTCAGGTGCTAAATTGTCTGCTATATTGTCACATGGTGGTGGTTCAGAAAATACCCTTCCTGCTCACTGAGTCACATCCCCACAGAGACCACACCCAGCCAGCCCTTGACTCCAGGCCTCATGTGGTCAGCCTCAGTGAGCTCTACACTGCTCCTGAGAGAAATGTGGGTCAGAAGATGAAATATTAGATGGCCATACCATCCTCGCTCAGCACAGTGGTTCTATCTGCTGTGTTTTTTTCATCGACTGCTGTTTTCTTTTCTTCTAGGATTCACTTGTCTTTTAAATATTTTCTGCTTAGCCAGAGTCGTCGTGGTTTTCTTTCATCATGACCCTTTCTCCCCTCAAATAAACCATCCACCATGCCCTCCCTTCCCCACCTTTTCTCTCCAGAATGTGTTTTGTACACGGCACCCTCTCCACCAGCCCTTTTCTCATGCTCCCCATCTGTTCTGCTGCTTCTCACCTCTGCCCTGGATTTGAGGGAATGGGTTCTGTGACTGTGTGGCAGGTTTCCAAGGGCAGTTGCCACACTCAGGCCTCCGGGCCTTGGGGTGAACTCAGGGCCCCCTGAGTGGGCTGGGCATTAGGAGGCCTGGATTTCTGCCTGATGTTGGTCACCCGCCCCCCCCCCCCCCCGAAAGACACCCAGGTCTGGTGATGTTCAAACATGAAGGTTATTTGCTGCCCAGCATATGATGAAATTGTGTTTTCTAGAATTCGCTTCTGGTAAAAATAATTCCTGGACTTTTGAAGTTGACCTCTCGTTTATTTCCCCTCAATATCACCTTGTGTGTTATGTTTTTCAGATAGGAGATAATTTGGTAAGTAGGAATTATTTTTAGTGTAATTTCAGTTTCAGATAAATCTTATTTTTTTATTCATTCCTCTGAAAATTAGTAATACAGGGATGAAAAGAACTGTGCCTGTCATAATGTTATTGTGATACACTAAAAATAGTGCATCACGTCATAAGCACTATGAAATGTTGCTAGCGTTAGTGAATTTTGAAGTTATCTTTTGCAGAGACCACCTAGACACTTCCTTTCTCTCACCCCACTCCCCAGTGCTCCATTCAGCCATCAAAACAGGACCACACACCCTTCCACGGGTACTCGGTGAATGGTTTATTGAACTTTGTAGATGGCATCTCTCTTTTTTTAATAGAAATTTTTTGAGATGCTCCTTAGTTCTGCTGTCCTGATCCTTAACCAAAATGGGACTCGGTCTTTGCAGTCCGCTTAACCAGTTGTGGGAACCACAGCTCCTCTTATGTCAGTAGTAAAGGCTGTCACATATGTCCTTTTCCAATGTTACTACCTCATTTGTACCATACACTGTTTATGGACATACTGTTACATAATTTGGGGAATCTCAAAGACTTAATAGTGCTTTTAATCATGGTGTCCATTCCATTCTGGCTGGGGCAGTGGAGGTCAGGAGCTATCTCTGCCCCGGACCCTGAAACCCATACACGGTACCTTCCATCCCGCCCGCCTCATTCCCTCATCAATAAAAAGAAGGGTTTAGACCAGATCGTGTAGAGCTTGAGAGTTTTAAAAACCCACAGTGCCTTTTTCCCTGAAAGAGAAAGTTGTTTCTGAAGGAAGGGCTAGACCAGTGCTATCCAATAAAAATATAATGCAAGCCACATGTGTAATTTAAAAATTTCTAGTAGCCACATTAAAAAAAAAAAAAGTGAAATTACTTTTAATAAAGTAATTTATTTAGCCCAATAAATCCAAAATATTGTTTCAACATGTAATCAACATAAAAAACTAACAAGATATTTTACATTCTTTTTGCTATGCTAAGTCTTTGAAATGCAGAGTTGTGTTTTATACTTAGAGCATGTTTCCATGTGAACTAGCCGCATTTCCAGTCCTCAGTAGCTACGTGACTATGGCTTCCATCATGGAAAGCACAGAACTCGTCGGAGCACCTGGAGTCCTGAGACCTCAGCTCAGGTCCACAGGATCCACAGCTTCTGTCCTTGGTCAGCCTTTCCATTTTTGTGGCTGGAATTTATAAAGCAGGGGCTAACAGATCATTCAACCAATGGCGCTTTACAAAAGACTTGATTATCTTCTCAAATAAAGTTCTCCCGGCTCTGCAAGTGGCTCTTGGTTGAAGCTTTAAGACACATTCTGGCCACATAAAGTCTTGGAGAAGCACTCCCAGCAGGTGCACAAAAGGCCTGGCTGCTTGAGCAGTGCAAACAAGAATTAGAGGGTATGATTTTCTGTGATGTTGCAGAGCAGTGTTGGCTTAACCTTCTATTTCTCAGCCAGGGTTGGGAGGGAAAGGGAATTTCTCATGGGTAGGGAAAACTAAATAAATCAAGCAGTAAAGTCAGACTTTGTCTTTGTCTTTTCATTTAGTGGAATAGAAGATGAACTCAGCTGAATTCAGTGAAGATGAAGAAGGTAAAAAAAACCTTAATTAAAAAATATTTTTATTGGGTCATACATTCAAAAATATAAAAAGATACAAAATGAAAAATCAAGGAAAAGTCTCGCATCCCTGGTTCCCATCCCCCTCCACCCACACACCTGTTATAAGTATCTTACTATCTTCCCAGAGTTACTTTTTTGAAAGCATCATTAAAAAGATAGTATTTGTTTCTCTCCCCGTCTTCTTCCCCCCTCCTCCAACAAGTTTTGAACAAAATGTTCTTGGAACATGGTTTTATTGTATCGCACTAGTGTATTAAGATAAAAATTGCTTGCTTGGAAGGCACAGTTTTATTGTGACTAGATTTTATTATCTGAGTGGTAGTGTCAAAGGGCGGTCCACAAACAACCTGTCCTCGGGAAACCCGGAGGATCTTTGAGTGGCCCACTGAGCCCTATCTCTTCTCTGCCACAGTTCTAAAAAATAACACTGTGAAGGTGGAGACAGAAGCTGAAGATGCTGCCCTGGACTGCTCAGTGAATTCCAGGTCTTCGGAGAAGCACCCTCTGGACAGCGTCTTCACGGCCCTCCAGGACTGCAGCAAGCGAAAGCAGCCAGCTGGCAGTGAGGGCCAGCCAGACTCTGTCCCCAACGTGAAGAGGCGGCGGCTGATTCCCGAGGTGAGGGCCCAGCCCCTTCAGTGCCTGCTTAGGCTCTAACCCTCTGATGGGACACTGAATCTCTGCTCATGGGGATCTGGGAAACTCCTAAGCCTCTGGGGATAAGAAAGCTTTCATTTCAGCTGTCTCCTCTCTGACTTGAGTATCTAGAGAGTGTCCTTAACTGGTATCTTGTCTATGTCTGGATTCATTATGGGGCAAGGGGAGTCTTCACAAGCATCTGCTCTATGGGGAAAGCAAGCACTTGTTGACAGCAAACCTATATTTTACATAGTACACACAACATAGACTCCTGGAAAAGTGGAGGATCGTCTTTTATGTTGATTAGGGAAGCTTGTTTACTAAAGAAACACTTCAGTGAATCTTTTTGTAAGGTGGAAAATTTTATATCATACCTGTCACCCCTAAGTTATCTATTTTACGAGTTTGATTTATTCCTTAATTACCTTCTGGTTATATTTAACTGTGCTGAATTCTGGAACTGATGTGGTGACCCCCTCTAGCAGCCTGTTTTCCATATGGGTGATAAGACATGTATGCAAAACAGTGAAGACTGAGGAGAGAGGAGTGGTTTTGGGAGATGAGCTATCTGGCCTAGAATGCCTCTGCAGTGAGCCTCCCCATGGACCAGGAGATTACATATTAAACTCTTAGACCATCCCTACTCCCATTCTCCCTCTTTTTCTCAAGGACCCAGATAGGCATTTCAACTTCTGCATGTCTGTTTAAAAGAGCCCCCCACATTCAAGGCTTATTATCATTAGCCAGGACACCATGGCATATCAGCCTGAGACTCTTTGGGTTATTATTGGTTTGTTTTAATTCTCCCCTTTTAGACGCTAGGACCTATTCAAATACATCGAGAATTTATGGATTTTAGAGACTTAGTGAGTCTTCAGTAAGTAAAAACTGTCCTTTAATTAGCAAAATGACAAAGTTAAGATTTTCACCAGGATATAGATATACACGTTTATATTACATTATAGTGAGGACTGACCTGCATTCCACATCATGGAACATTGAGTGTACCCTTATTTATTTATTTGTTTGTTTTTTTCCCCTTTCCAATGGCTTTATTGACATATAATTCATGTACTATACAATTCACCGATTTAAATTATATAATTCAGTGGTTTTCATATATTCAGAGTTGTGCAATCATCACAATAGATTTTAGAACATTTTTATCACCCCACAGAAATCCTGTACTCATTAGCAGTCACTCCCCATTTCCCCCTCCTTTAGCTCCTGGCAATCACTAATCTACTTTCTGTCTCTGAATTTGCCCATTCTGAACATTTCTTACAGTTAGAACTATAGATTATATGGCCTTTTGTATCTGGTTTCTTTCACTTAGCATAATGTTTTCAAGGTTCATCCATGCTGTCACATGTATTAGTATTTCGTTCCTTTTTATGGCCAGATAATGTTCCATTGTTTGAACGTACCATATTTTGTTGATCCATTTATCAGTTGGTGGACCTTTGGGTTGCTTCCACTTTTTGATTATTATGAGTAATACCAGGACAATACATTTTTAAAAATCTGTAATGCCCAGAAAGTTAGTTGAATTTTTTTTTATGTCTACATGAGCATTTTTTATAAAGGATTGATTAGAAATATCCCACCCTTGATTCTGGCTGCTTAAACCAGCCACCTGCTGCATACCTTGTGACTCTGGGGAAAGTTACGTGTGTGAATGGCAGTTTCTAGTGCAGCAAGTAGTGTCTACAGATTAAATCTCAAATTCTTGACTGTTGAGATACCTGCTGTGGTAAATGAAAGCTACAAGATGGTTAGTTAAATAGCTTCTTTGAAAAACATTTAACTTCGCTTTTTCTTATGTTTACTTTAAATCATAATTTATTATCCTTTTCCTTAATGATTGATATTTAGATATTTCCCACTTTTATATGATTACAAATAGTGCTGCAGGGACCATCCATATGCACAAACCTAGTGACCCTCTGTGAGTGGTCCTATGAGTTAGATTCCTAAAGGTTACTCTGAAAGTGTTGAGAAGTTTGAGAAGCACTGTTCCTGAAGTCCCAAAACTATTTTCTTCTTGTTTCATATGCTTATGATCAATCCTACAAACTGCTTCAAGTTTGCAAGTAAAGCCAGAGTTCAAGAAGTAGAACACAAAGTTGAGTGTATTAATTCACTTTTGCCGTGTGACAGTCCTCTTCCCCCACCCCCACACACAAAAAAATTAGCGTCTTACAGCAGCCACTGTTTTAGTCATTCACAGCTGGGTTTTATGACCCAGCTGGTGGTTCTTCTGATTTGGCCTGACATGGTTAGGGCTAGTTAGTCTGAGATGACCTCACTCGCAGATGTGGGGCCTTCCCTGGGCTGGTGCAGATGACTGCAGTTTCCCTTTATGCACTTTCTCACTCTCTAGGAGGCTAGTCCAATCTTGTTCACATGACATGGAAGAGTTCTTGGGAGCAAGAGAGGGCCAGCTCTGTGCAAACACTTTTTAAGCCTCTGTTTATGTCACATTTGCTAATGGCCCAATGGTCAAAGCAAGTCATATGGCCAAACCTAGACCCAAGGGGTAGAAAAATAGACTCCACCTCTGATGTTAAGAGCAACAAAGTCACATTTCCAAGAGGCTTTCACACAGGGGGAACTAGTATGGTTGTTTTTAATAAACAGTTCGCCACAATAAGAAACAACAAACTCTTGCATCAAGAAGGAATTCTGACCATAGCCCGGATTGTGGCCTTTGTGGATGGCCCAAGGTGGCTCTGTGCCTCATTGCACAAATGGTGTCACTATTTATCTCTTCATTCAATATAGTTTTGTTGTCACAGCATCATAGAGAAGGTAGTATCTTCATATTCTTGGGAGCAGAAAAAGAAGGAGAAGGTTCTTATGATTTATGTTTTAGTTGAATCCTTCAGTATGTGAAGTAAGTCGGAAAAGATCTGGCACTGGGCTAGAACTCCGCTGCAGCTTCATGGTGAAGGGATGGCCCACACATCACGTGAACATTGCGATAGCGTCGAGTGCTCCTCTTGATCTGGCAAGGCAGCCTGCCTCATCTGCCGAAGCATCAGGCATCGTCCAGGAATTCTGACGTGCAGAGAAGAGGGGACCAAAATGTATTTGAATATTTCTAATATGACCAATCTAATTTATGTATTCTAATTGGTCATGTATGTTTACTTTTCAGTGGATTAGATACAGTTCTAACCCATTAGATTTTGAAAAGAAAAAGACATGTTTAGTCCTGGATTTTATTTTGGGTGTTTTTCAGCTTTGCTCATTTTCCTTAGTGTATATGAAGTGAGGTTGATATCCCTGTACCCCTTCCTGTTCTTTAAAGAAAAAACGTATATAAATATAATCCTTTTAAAATTTGCGAACTCCTTGTAGAAAGGTATCATGTGATTTCAAGGCAGTATTTCCTTTTAAAGTTTGTATAAGTTGATGTGTCAGTAAATCAATAGCTTCAGAATCTTGGGGACTTCAGAACAATCTATCAGTTTTATGAAATTATGGTATATGTTGATTTTTCAAAATGGTACTAGTCCTAATTCAGATTGAATAGTTCTTTATCTTTCCCTCCCTGAATTTTCTCTGATCCTTCTTACATATGTGGTGGCGGGGGTGGAAGTGGAGGTGGGGAGAATATGCAGCTTTCTTAGGCGCTTTCATCACAGGGTGAGACCGGAGGAACCGGGAAGGTAAAACGAGCAACAATCAAAAAAGAGAGAAAGGAAATGCGTTGACAGTTATTGAGTGCCTACTTCACAAAGAGCACCATCCCTTATTTCTTTTAATCCAGATGGGAAACCAATGATGAGAGAATTAATATCTTCATCAGATAGACAAGCAAACTTAGGCATATAAGTTAAAATAAACTGCCAAGATGCCGGTGAGGCAGCCTTGTGCTTGGTGAGAGGTGTCAGGAATGATTGGGGCACTCAGCTCTCTGCTCCCTGTCCAGGTAAGTGAACCCCATCTTCTCTGATCCAGCTCATAGGAATAGTAAATACCAGAATGAGCCGAGACTGGAGTCAGATAACGGGGGAGTTCACCATGGCACCTTCAGCCAGTCACATGCCCTCTCAGACTCTCAGGTTCCTTCACAGTGAGGAGGGCTGGTACTGCTCACCTTCTTGGTTTCCTGTGTGGATCACTGAGATGCCCATGTAAGGAGCCCAGCACAGGGCCTGCCCCATGTCAGCCTTCAGAAATGTTTACTTACTGCCCTCAGCCTTCATCTCCAACTTGCACCCTTTGCGGTCACTATTCAGCTGCCTCCCTCCACATTTGTCAGAAAAAAAAATGGCATGGAATTACCAAGGGAAGTGTCTGATGCCCTCTAGGACACCCCAGGCCTGAGCACTGCTGTTATAAACACCATTCAAGTCAGAACATAAACCACCTTCTGTCTTCCCCCAACACCAAGGGAAGGGGGGATCTGAGTGATAGCCTTCATGTTAAAGGTTCAGACTCGTGTCAGTGCTGAAGACTTATTTATGAGTGATATTTGGTGCAACACTAAGAAGAAGAAAAAACCTCCCTCAAAAAAAAACTAACAAAAGGCTGTATAAAGGCTATTTGGCGCCTGCTCTGGAAAAGCCTTTATAGCCAAACACAGCAGATGTGGAAGGTGAGTAGCCAACACTTTTATTGGTAATCATCTTTTTGTGCATGGAAGTGGGGAAAGTATTCGAGAGCTGTATGACAGGCAGAAGTTAGCTTTGTTCTTCTGGGGGCGGGGTGGTTCTAAGTTTATTTTTAATCCTAAAATGGCATTGTGGTTTCTTTTTAGTTGGAGCATGGAAATGCCATCTTGTTCATTTGGTGCAGATGTACTGAATACCTCCTAAGTGTCAGTTACTGTGGTACAAGGTGGAGAGTCGTAATAGTTTGCACAACAGCCATAGCAAATAGGTACTATGGCCATTCCCATTTTCATGAGGTTCTTGAAGTCAGCTGTGCCGGGCCCTCCTCCATTTGGAACTGTGCACTTGGATACCACGCTGGCGCTAAGGGCTGTGGAGTATTTGTAAGATGCTGTGAGGAGCCTTTGAGGAGGTCCTGCCCTCCTCAAAGATAAGATTTTCCATCTTTATCTTTTTCTTCTCCCATTACAGTTGCTTTATCTCTTCAGATTCTTATTTTTTCAGGAATGGTAGCACATTCTTCATCTTCACCATACACTGTGGAGTATCGGGATGACCCAAAGGGTAAAAGCCATGAGGGCAGAGACTGTCTGGCGTCTTCCCTGTGTGCCCATGGCCTTGCACAGTGCCTGCCAGATCTTGGGCGCTGGCTCCGTGTGGTAGAGAGCTCATCCATACTTTATTGCTAACTGCATCTGATCACTTGATGATGAAGAATAAGAAAATTCTGTTGAAAATGAAAAAGCTAAGCATCACCCCTGCCTTCATTATTTGGAGGAGGCGGTGGCTCCAGCCCCCTAGGAGGTGTTTCACATCATCTGCCTTTGATGCTATATTGTTTCTCAACTCCCTTTCTCAAATGCTTTCTTGGTGTTCCAGTTTGCTGACACTCTGAGCACCATTTAGCTATTCATCATTTGATGAACTGAATTCAGTGACTGCTTTTGGATTTGGGGTCCTGAGGACGGTGTTTAATCCTTGGACCATATCCATGGTGACCCAGTCTCTGGGATGTCCGTGGGCACAGACATGTGAAATCTCCCCTAAGTGGTCTGTTAACCCCTCACTTATAACCCAGCACCAGCCTCTTTTCATTCAAATTCTCCAAACGAGAGATTTGGGCATTCCCTCTTGAGTATAAGGGTGCTGGTGGCAGAATGAAATGCTCTGATCAAACCTTGGATAGATGCTGGCATGGCAGAGCCTGAGCTATGCAGCAGAGTTCCCATATGGTTGGAAGATGAGCCTCGGAGAATTGGGAATGGTGTCAGCCAGACACCCAGTGCCAAGTAGCACAGATTTAAAGATTTCTTGATACTCCTAGACAGCTGAGCAGATTTTATATCAGCAGCAGCAAACACAGCCAGCTCATCATTGCCTTGGCAACATTTGTGGAATTAATTGGAGTACTGAGCTGACAGGACACCAGTGCGGGGATATTTAAGAACCTTCTTTTTGGTGCTAGTGTTGTGTTTTGTGTTGAATTGTGTATCCAAGGTCTCTGGGAGTGAGGAATGTTGCCCTCTACTGGGACTCTAACTTAATTTTTTTTTTATTCAAGCAGGTTAGCCAGAAATGTTTCTGTTGATGGCAGTGTTTCTAACATGCTTGATAGAAACTGAAATATTTTTATTAATGAGGCTGAATATTGAGAGTTATAGAGGGGAATTCCAGTTTCCATGTACTCTGGCCTTCTGCCGTCTGCGGCAATGTGGGGGAGTCAAACGACTTCTGTTTGTTGTTGGTCCTCAAGCAGTTCACCCAGAGACTTTTTTCTGTACTTCCTGTGCTGGGGATTGACTGGGGCAGGTCTCCATCTAGAACCCATGCTGCACGGCGGGTGAGTTTCTGGTCATCTCTCTGCATTGGAATTTTTTTAAATATTAGTAGGATTACTCATTGTAAAGCAAAGGTCCCTTTTCTAAAATCACTCCTAATGCAGTTATGATTTCTTTGATGATTGGCATTACCAATTCAAATTTCTCTATATTGGTAAAACCTCATAATCTCATGGCCCATGGGACCTACCACATTATTTTGGTGTAATAAAATTTAATGGTGAATAAGTTGCTAAAAATCTAATTTGCAGTCTTTAGGAATTAGCAAGTAAGGCACTTTGAATTTTCTTTGGCAGTACTTTTCAACAGTGACCCACAGTCATAAACACACCTTATAGTGAAATGCAGCTCAAATATATGAATGTATATATAAATATGTAGATATACACAGAAATGAAACAAAACTTTCCTGAAATTATTACATTACTATGTGCAGTGGACTCTGGTATTTCCTATTCTATTTCTTTTTCATTCTTGTCTTTTTTCTTTCATACTTCCTCCTCCTCTTCCTCTTTCTTCTTATGCTAGTCATGATCCATCAAATCAATTTCACCATTTACTAATGAGTCATGACCCACAGTTCCAGACATATTGCATTAAGGGTAAAGATTTTCAACTATCTCCATCTGTCTCTCCAAGTTTCTGATTTGTGTATGTGTGTGGGGGAGGGGGAGCAGTTCCTTCCTTCCTTCCTTCTCCTCTGCTTTCTGCCAGATAGTGAAACAAAAGAACTTGTAAAGAGCTTAAAACCCCACCTTTAGCTCCGTTGTCTTGTACTTTTCCTCTGCCCCCAGCCTTTATGGCAAACAGACCTCTAAGACATACCTATTATGAGTGACTTACCCTGCTGCCAATGCTGTAGGAAAGTCCTCCTCTTGTTTACTGGTCAAGAGTAATCATTACAAATAATTTTATAAAAGGCATGTAGTATTACCACTGCTCTGGCTTGGAAATAACATTGTTTAATAATAATCATATTGTAATAACAAATATTAAATACTTAACTGTGATCAGACATGGGCTCAGCGCTTTATGTACATTATCTCATTAAGTCCTTACAACCCCTGTGAGGTACCATTATTTATCCCCGAGTTACACACAGGAAGCTGAGACATGAAAGGTCATGTAATATGGCCAAGGTCACATAAAGAACAAACCTGATGGTCGAGCTGAGCTCTTACCACTCCTTTCCTCTCCAGTCATGCTATTCATGAAGCGAATAGCCTATCTGAACAGCTCCTCTTTCTTAAAGCATGTTTTTAAGAGTGGTAGAATCCCCTGCCTCGCTTTAAACACCCACACGTGTTGTTGACTAACATTCATTGAGCCTTTCTGTGTCCCAGAGACTTTGGTAGGCACTGAAGATAGACTCAGGAATGACATGGTCCCGTCATGTAACTATCATGCAGTAGGATGAAGACAGGGACAGCTTGGTAAGAAGGGGACCCTAAGAGGGAGTGGAGCAGATAGCAGGCTCCCTCCACCCCAAAATGTCCCTGGTCTTGTGCTCATGGGAAGTGTGTATTGTTTTTTTTGAGGGGCAGGTCCTCTGATCCTTCATCATCTTAGACAGACAAACCCTGAGAAAGTAGATTTAAGAGAAAAATTAACCTTTCTCTAATCTGAGTCACATTGTTCTATTATCTAAAAGAGAGGGTCCAGGAAGTAATTCATTAATTCAAATGAAACGTAACAAATGAGAGGTTCAGGAGGGTCAAAGTTTTATGTTTATGTGGCCTCCTGGTCTGTTTTTACCCTGGGCCTACTTATTCTTGGCTCTGTGTTGCTCAGCTGCCATTGTACATCTAGCCTCTTGAGATTGTCTCTTTGCCCTACAAGAGAAAAACACCTCATGTACTGGCACTAGTTAAATGAAGGCTTACAAATGACATTGAATCTGCCTGGATGAGATAAACTGAAAGTGACACTCTTCCATGCTCTGGTGACTCAGAGAAGACCAACAGTACCCAGGAACTTGTTAGAAATGCAGACTCAGGGATCAGAATCTGCATTCTCATAAGACCCCAAGTGATTCATATGTATATTCGAGTTTCAGAAGCACTGAGCCTGGCTAGGCTAAGCCAACCAAATTTTTCCCAGGTGTAGAAGCATCTTAAGGGTGCATTTTATTTTTGTCCATTCTGCAATTGCCCGGGGCACACTCATGTCAATGGAAGCAAACGCTTTGTGCTTCAACTCTGCCTCCCACCCTCCAACCGGGGCTCACCAGATAGCTCTTCTGCTTAATTAAACTCTCAAAAATATATTCTCATGAGTTTTGGGTCAATTTCAACATTTGTCAAAAACAGTTTCATGAAGTTAGGACTGAAATACAATGCATGGCACATATTTAAAGTGTACCATTTGATAAATTTCAATTTGTGTATATCTATGAAGCCATCACTATGATCAAGATAATAAACATATCCATCACCCACTACCACTAACATTTCCTTATGCCTCTTTGCACTCTCCCTGCACCCCCAGGTAATAACTAATCTGCTTTCTGTCACTATAGATAAGTTTGCATTTTCTAGAATTTATGTGAATGGAATCATACTGGTCTCTTGTTTGTCTGACTTCTTTCAGCAAAATTACTTTGAGATTCATCATGAATACCATGGGTATCAGTTCTATTTCTGAGTGGTATTTCACTCTACAACTGTAACGACTTGTTTATCTATTGTTAATAAAAATTTGGGGTATTTCTGGTTATGGGCTATTTACAAATAGGGCTGCCATGAACATTTGCTTAGGAGTCTTTATGTGATTCTGTGCTTTGATTTTGTTTGGTAAGTAAATACCTAGGAATGGAATACCTGGATCATATGGTCCATGTATGTTTAACCTTTTTAGAAAGTACCAAATCTAAGTGGTTATACTATTTTATATCCCCACCAGCAGTGTATGAGAATTCTAGTTCCTTCACGTGATCTTCAACATTCGATATTTTATGTCTTTTTTACTGGACCCATTGTAGTTGGAGTGATATAATCAAATCTCATTGTGATTTTAATTTGTATGTTATTAATAAGCATCTTTTTATGTGATTATTTGCCATTTATATATCTTCTTTGTGGTGGCTTTTGAAATAATTAGGTTGTATATTCTTGTGTTTAAGAGTTCTTTAAGTATTCTGGGTTCAAGTTCTTTATTAATGCTTTGCTGCTATTTTTCCAGTCTGGGCTGGTTTAAAATTGTTTTAACAGTGTCTTTCAAAGAGCAGAAGTTTTTAATTTTGGTGAAGTCCAATTCCAGTTTATCAGTTGGTTCTCTTATGTTTCATGCTTGTAGTGTTATGTCTAAGAAATATTTGTCTAAACCAAGGTCACAAAGGATTTCGTTTTTTTTTTTCTAGTAGTGTTAGAATTTTAAGTTAGGTTTTATATTTAGGTCCACAATCCATTTTATGTGCATTTTTGTCTATGGGATGTGGTAGGATGAACCAGCATCATTGGTGGAAAAGGTTATCCTTTCTCCACTGAACTCACCTTTGAACTTCTGTGGAAAGTCACCTACCTGTCTGTCTGTATGTAAATAAGCCTCTTAAACTGTCCAGGGCCTGGCAATAGGGAAAACTAGTGATGAAAGCAATGAGAATTCTGGGTTCCCAATGGTCAGGATTATTGCTGTCCCATCGTGGAGCTTGGAGTCAAGCTTTGCGGCTGTTAAAGGGTATCTTGAGCTTCCCTGGGAGTCCAGCAACAGTGGACCTACAGAGCGTACCATCTTTGGGTGAGTCAAGGAATCCGTCCCTCAAATTATTTTTGGTAGGATTTAATTCTCTCACAGACCTCTCTGTTGAGCAAGCATGGATAAATACATAGCAAGTACCCTTCTAGATGCACAGGAGACACATTAATTCATTACATACAGTGGGTGCCTTAAGACAGGAGGGCTTACTTCTCTCCTGGAATTCTGGTTGAGAAGGGCTGCTGGACCAACAAGGAGACCAAGACTTAGAAATCTGGGAAGCCCCATCTCTTCATGGAATCTCACAGGTGGGTGGGCCCTGTCCAAGGTAAGACATGATTCTAGGCAGTGGAAGAGTTGGCAGCACATTGCTGCTGTCTAGACCCCGTTCTTCTGTGCTCACCACTGTGCATCTCAGCTGTCCCACGTGGGGACCCCTGTTCTACTAGAGGCTGCAGACTGGAAGACATGCTGCTGCATTCTGGAGTTGCCATAGGCAGGAGTCATCATCCCCATCGGAGAGCTGCTAAGGCCTAGGCCAGTAAGGTGACCTGCCATGGGCCTCTGCAGGAGCTCCTCACATTCTCATGGTCTCTCCCGTCCCTGTCCGAGTTCTCACCAGGCCTTGCCAGCATCTGTGCTCTGTTTCCTGTTGGGCCCTGTGGGCAGGAAGTCCAGCACTAGTGACCTGAAGGATTTCGAAGCCTTCAGGTCTAGCCTAAGCCTCTCAGGAAGCAGTGAGAGCAAGCAGGTTTGGCACTGGGATGCAGGTTTGTATTCATGATGTGTTCCTGGATGTGTAGAGTGACTCCGGGGCATAGGAAGCAGTTCCTCACATGCTCTTGTGATTGGCCTTGGCCCCTCTGTGTGTGTGACGCAGACCTGTGTCTAGTGTAAATCATAACACTCCTCTAACACACTTTTTGTTTTCCAGGCGCTCCTAGCAGGCATGAGGAACCGGGAGAACAGCTCACCCTGCCAGGGCAATGGAGAGCAGGCTGGCAAGGGCAAGAACTTGGTCTCTGTGTGGTCAGGAGAGGAAGAGCCTTGCAATGATGTGACCACCCCCTCCTACAAGAAGCCTCTTTATGGCATCTCACACAAGATCATGGAGAAGAAGAACCCTCCCGCCGGGGATGCGCTCAGCACATATGAGCTCTTGGAGAAGGCAAACCCCCGCAACAGCCCCTCACCGCTGCGGCTCCTGAATGAGCCACAGAAGCGAGATTGTGGCAGTGCGGCCCCCGCCACTGACGGCGACCCTAACATCTACTTTCTGATCCAGAAGATGTTCTACATGCTCAACACGCTGTCCTCCAACATGTCCCAGCTGCACAGTAAGGTGGACCTGCTGTCTCTGGAGGTGAGCCGCATCAAGAAGCAGGTGAGCCCCACAGAGATGGTGGCCAAGTTCCAGCCGCCTCCGGAGTACCAGCTCACGGCGGCCGAGCTCAAGCAGATCGTGGACCAGAGCCTGTCCGGTGGGGACCTGGCCTGCCGCCTGCTGGTGCAGCTCTTCCCCGAGCTCTTCAGCGACGTGGACTTCTCCCGTGGCTGCAGTGCCTGCGGCTTTGCGGCCAAGCGGAAGCTGGAGTCACTGCACCTGCAGCTCATCCGCAACTACGTGGAGGTCTACTACCCCTCCGTGAAGGACACGGCCGTGTGGCAGGCCGAGTGCCTGCCCCAGCTGAACGACTTCTTCAGCCGCTTCTGGGCCCAGAGGGAAATGGAGGACAGCCAGCCTGGGGGCCAGGTTGCCAGCTTCTTTGAGACAGAGCAGGTGGACCCTGGCCACTTCCTGGACAACAAAGACCAGGAGGAGGCCCTGTCTCTGGACCGGAGCAGCACCATCGCCTCAGACCACGTAGTGGACACACAGGACCTCACCGAGTTCCTGGACGAAGCCTCGTCTCCGGGTGAGTTTGCCGTCTTCCTCCTGCACCGTCTCTTCCCGGAGCTCTTTGACCACCGGAAGCTGGGTGAGCAGTACAGCTGCTACGGGGATGGCGGCAAGCAGGAGCTGGACCCACAGAGGCTGCAGATCATCCGCAACTACACAGAGATCTACTTCCCTGACATGCAGGAAGAGGAGGCCTGGCTGCAGCAGTGTGCCCAGCGCATCAACGAGGAGCTCGAGGGCCTGGGTCTGGACGGGGGCAGCGAGGGTGAGCCCCCGCGGGACGACTGCTACGACTCCTCCAGCCTGCCAGACGACATCTCCGTGGTCAAGGTGGAGGACAGCTTTGAGGGCGAGCGGCCGGGCCGGCGGTCCAAGAAGATCTGGCTGGTGCCCATCGACTTTGACAAGCTGGAGATCCCGCAGCCTGACTTCGAGGTGCCGGGTGCCGACTGCCTGCTCAGCAAAGAGCAGCTGCGCAGCATCTACGAGAGCAGCCTGTCCATCGGCAACTTCGCCTCGCGCCTGCTTGTGCATCTCTTCCCCGAGCTCTTCACCCATGAGAACCTGCGCAAGCAGTACAATTGCAGCGGCTCCCTAGGCAAGAAGCAGCTGGACCCGTCCCGCATCAAGCTCATTCGCCACTACGTGCAGCTGCTCTACCCACGGGCCAAGAACGACCGCGTCTGGACGCTGGAGTTTGTGGGCAAACTGGACGAGCGCTGCCGGCGCCGGGACACGGAGCAGAGGCGCTCCTACCAGCAGCAGCGCAAAGTCCACGTGCCGGGCCCTGAATGCAGAGACCTGGCAAGCTATGCAATCAACCCGGAGAGGTTCCGAGAGGAATTTGAGGGGCCTCCGCTGCCCCCCGAAAGAAGCAGCAAGGACTTCTGCAAGATCCCTCTGGACGAGCTGGTGGTCCCCTCGCCCGACTTCCCGGTGCCTTCGCCGTACCTGCTGTCAGACAAGGAGGTGCGCGAGATCGTGCAGCAGAGCCTCTCGGTGGGCAACTTTGCCGCCCGGCTGCTCGTCAGGCTCTTTCCCGAACTCTTCACGGCCGAGAACCTGCGGCTGCAGTACAACCACTCCGGGGCCTGCAACAAGAAGCAGCTGGACCCCACGCGGCTCCGGCTCATCCGCCACTATGTGGAGGCCGTCTACCCCGTGGAGAAGATGGAGGAGGTGTGGCACTACGAATGTATCCCCAGCATTGACGAACGGTGCCGCCGCCCCAACAGGAAAAAATGCGACATCTTGAAGAAAGCAAAAAAAGTAGAGAAGTGATGGGCAGCCTGGGGCCTGAGCCTTTTGGAGCACGTGCTATGGTATCCACAGACACGCACCTTATGTCAGTGGGGAGTGGCTTACTACTTTTGCACACGTAAACACCCACTCAACCACAAGAAAGAAGCCTTGCATTTGGTCTCTCCTACTTGTGACTTTTGTCCTGAGTTCCCCAGTGGTGCAGCCAGTTTGGGGAGGGCTGAGCTGTGAGAGCAGAGAGGACTCAGGAGGAGGGGTTGTCTCTCCTTGGCCGTGTCCTCCCCTTTCCCTAGATTTCAACAACTCTTGTTCCTCTTCCCACATTTTACATCTAACATTTTTATCAAATTTTTTTAAATTAAAAAGAAACCCTTTTTTAACAGATCACTGGGCTCTTTGGGGCCCATTTTACTTCGGAAAAAAGTCTTTTAAATATTTGAGGTGAAGTACTGTGAGATGACTTCAGTTGCTGGGATTTCTTTTTAAGATGGCTTCAGATTTATGAAATTTTTAGAAGTGCCATGTTCATGCATGATGGCTGATATTAGCTTCAGGTGGCATAGAGACCCATTTTACTGACCTTGTCTTTTACATCTAATTGGAAGAGTCACGATGCCCCTTGGACGGCAGTAGAGGGGGTGCAGTCGTGTGACATCTTTTGTGACCATGGTCACATTCTCTCTTCCACTGTAGTGCTGAGGGAGGGGCTCACTCACTGGCCTGGCCTGTCCTCCGTTGCTGTGTCGGTAGACTGTCGTGCTCACTCTTTGTAGACAAGAACACTGGATGATGATGATGATGATGATGATGATGATGACATGAATGTAGATAGACGTGGAAACACGTTCACAGTGTCTTTTGAGCTGTGTCCTTCCACTGCCCTCTCCCCTCTTCGCATGAGGATGCTGGTTGGAGGGGCAGACATGTTTCCTTGGAAAACTGTGTGTGTCAATAATTGGCTTCATGTTTGATTTAAGGACAGGCCCCTTTGGGCTCACTAAGAACTGTTTACTTTGTGTGTATTTGTACAAAACCCGGGTTCTGGGAGCTGTATGGTAACTTCACCACACCTCAGTGTTAGTTCCTCCGGTCAGGATACATCTTTGTTCCTCAGGGTGGGCCCAGACCCTCAGGCCTCTGGAGGATCCCTGGTATTGGAAGGACACAGGTCATCTCAAATGGGGCTCCCATGTCCCTTCCCCGGGTCCTCTCAGAGCTTTCCCTTTAACCCCCCTAGAAGGTCCTGCTGTCCTACATTTGGCTGTTCCCTTGGCCTTAGGGTGAGACATCTCTCCCCACTGGTTGAGAAAGTCACACTGCTTCAGGCCAGTGGCGTGTTCTCCTGGAGTTCCAACCTGGAAATTCTCCAACAGTTAAAGTCCTTAAAAACACGTTCACCTACCTGACTCGGGGGGCCAAATGCCTAAGAGGGAAAGGAAACAGTCTAACTCAAACTGAGTACATCATACTAGAAACCTGGAAATTGAATGAATCACACAGGGTAGTCATAAAACCCACGTGGCTTAATATTTTGCTACCTTAAAATGCAGAAATAATAGAAACAATCTGTGAATTATCTTTATACAGCTGATACGGACTTCAGTTCCAGTGGTTGTATGACATAATTTTGCCTGCACCCAGCAGGTTTTATATATATATGTGACAGGATTTTAAGCAATGTAAACTTGCTGATTTAACTTTAGTAAATTTGCTTTTAAATGTCATTTACAGATTATTTCTGTTGAAACTGCAGAGCTAAATTATTGAATTTTTGAAATGCACAGTGACTTAATGACTCTCACGCACCCACACGTGCACACACATTTCTTATTAAAAAACTAAAGTGAGATGAAGGGGACCTATGTGAATATAACAAGTTCACCCTCTTAGTGCCTGGGCAGGAGAAGGGGCTGGAGCAGCCAGGAGGCTCACTCTCCCCCCTCCCCCCAAACTGGGCCTTTCTCTATGCCTTAGTCTCTCCAACACACAAATGCATGCACACACGCACACACACAAACTCACACGCGCACACACGCCCTACCCAAAGATGGCAGAGGCACTCTCCTGCCAGCCCTACTGGTTGGTGGGTGCCATGGAATTTGTCC
Source organism: Pteropus medius (assembly GCF_902729225.1). NCBI lineage: Eukaryota > Metazoa > Chordata > Mammalia > Chiroptera > Pteropodidae > Pteropus > Pteropus medius. The sequence continues at coordinate 25,975,292 of NW_024340696.1, read as the reverse complement.
TGGTCTCTAGGATGTATCCAAGAGGATTCCAAGCCATGTGAAAATTGTCCTACTTTCTAGAGGGTGGAATGAGACCCTGCAGCTTCAGAAGCACAATCATTTATTAATTTTAAAAATCCTATCTACCCACATTAAAGAAATTAACAGGAGTTAACAGGTTCTAGGAATGCAATGTGTCTATAACCTAGAGCATGTTCAGTTTTTGGAAACCGTATTTTCGGTGGTTTCCTAAATACCTTTTCTGTGTAGGGCTGCTTCCCCCCACATCTTAGAGTCCCTTTCAATGAAGAGAGGTGGACACACTCTGGGAGCTGTTTCCTGTCCCTCTGGACTGTCTCATCAGGAAACGTCTGCAGGTCCTGTGCCTGTCTGTATGGTGTCCTCAGTTCTCCAGCCATACAGGTGGGCTCTAGGAGCAGTGTTTTACATGTAGCAATAGAAGTACAAAAAACTCGTTTGAAAATTTTATGTTTTTCCATATAATCAGTTGGCAAATCCCTTCCTCCTCTCCATCTAAATTCTTTGGTTTTTATTTGTTTGGTTTTGATTCCTTTTTTTTTTTTTTTTTTTGTATCTGGAGGACTAAAGAATTAGCACAGACACATTCTGATGTTAAGTAAAATAGCAAGTCACAATAGGTGGTAGTGTCCCTTATTTTCTGTGTTGTTTTAAAAGAATGTATGAAGATAGTCATGAATGTACTGTGTTCTAATCCTGCTTCAGTTCACTTTGGCTGTATCTACATGACAACAAACGTTTGACAGGGAATAAAGTCGTGTCTAGTGTCATGGGCGTTAGTGTGCCCCTCCCCATTCATTGTTGGCCCTGAACTTTCTTTTATGTTGGGGAGGGGGTACCACCCAACAGCAATCATCAACCAACCAATGGGATCTACTTAGTGGTGAATGGATTAGCTGTTTAAATGGTAAGAGTCACCAACGTGACCACACCACAGCATGGCCACTGGGGTTCCTGTAGAGATGGCCTTAGTTTCCACATTTTCCCCCCATATTTTTGCTTCTTGCTTGTTTGAGAGGGGGTCTCGAGACCCCTGATTGGAGATCAGTGAGCTCTAACCCTGCCTGTTTAGATAGACAGTATGAGTGGGGGCGGGGCCAAGCGGCTATTACTGCCATTTGGAAATACTTGCCTCGTGTAGATCCAGCCTTAATGTTTTTCTGACATCCTAGTGATAGCAAACCCTGCACAAAGTGGATATCAGAGTTAATACTGTGAGGAGACAAAATAATGAGAATAGTTTTACCAAAGATAATGAAATATCACATAATGTCTGCATTTTACCATTGGTTTGAGTGCATCCTTAGAAAACTGAATGTAACAAAAACCCAGGACATTTTTGGAAATTGTATGCTCTCTAGCAACTTTGTGTGAATTTTTATACAAGCACTGTTTTATGAGTTATATAAAATGTTATAAAAATAGAAAAAATACGTCTCATAACATCTTATTTTCTTAGAGCAGAGGTCTCTCAGAACATGTCATGGTTTGTTTATACGGCCTCCTCACCTGTTCCCAGGGGAGGACATGAATGCTCAGTGGCATCTCAGCCTCTCAAGCTTCCACACTGGGTGTCAGGGCTACAGCTCACAGGATTTCAGTTTGTCACAGCTGAATGACTGAGAAGCCAACAAATAAATACTAGCCCGTTTCTACACCACAGCTTTATGTATTGTGGCTTCCTGGTCACAGAGTGGGAGGTGAATTTCACCTTTTACCTTTACTGGTCGGTGGCCAGACCCTCCCTGCTGTCAAGCTTACAGAGCTTCCTTTCACTCTTTGCCCTTTGGATTCAATGGGATTTGGTTCCTTGAAGTTAACATATTAACTGATAACAAAAGGATGCATGTTTTTTCTTACCCTCTTTCTTCTCTTGGACTAATTATAAATCATTAACTTTTTTTTTTTTACCCAAGTGTCACAATACATAAAATAAGTTGTGGCTTGTGATTGGAACACTTTTCCTTCAGTGAGTGTTGGTCACTTATGAGTCCTGACACTTGTGTGCTCTAAGCCTTGTGCACATTAGGGCTGGTCAAGGGCTGGAGCCCCAAACACTAAATAAATCCATGAGCAAGTTTAAGCAAGACTTGGAGGAAGGCTAGATTCTTTAAGCCCCTTCTGGCTGTAAGTATCTCTGTTTTCTACCAAAAAGAAAATTCACAGAGAATTTCAACACATGTGAGCTTACTTATAAAATCTAGTTCTCAGAGATAACGCCACACCAAATTCGTTACCATGGTCATAAGAGTAGTGAGATGCAATGAACTCTTTAAGGGAGCTTCCAGATAAATCCAATACCCCCAGGCCAGAGGCAGGAAAAGAATGACATTTATCACGTGTTCCTTATAATGGCACCTAACATTCGTTGAGTATGTACCATGTGCCAGGCACACACTGCTAAGAGCTGTACTGGGGTTATCTCTTGTAATCCTCTCAAAAGCCCCGTGAGATAAGTTCCATAATTGTGCCTGTTAAGAAAGCTAAGGTCCTGAATGCTGTTAAATGCCACCTCATTTAATTCTCAAAATCTCAGTCTTGGGCACTGTTCTCTGTTTTGTGGTAAGGAAGGAGAAGTAAGTTTATTGCCCAAGTTTACACAACTGGCACATTGCAGTGTCAAGATTTGAACTTAAGTTTGTCTCTACGATACCACACTGTCTCAGGAGCTAAACAGCCCCTGAACCACAATATACAAAGATTTAGATCCCAATGTGATGTCCTTTCACCCACATCCTCAGCCCGTTTGTCTGATCTTAGATATGGGTATACTGGTTTTAAAATTGCCCTGGGTGAAAAAAATTGTGGCAATAGTGGACAGACATGTTCTGGTAATAGTAAAATTTTTTAGATTGTGCAAGTAACTGCCCTGGATCACATTCCCTAGGAGCAGAGCCTGAAACGGGGGTTCTTGTGCAATTGATTGAGGGCATGTTGTCAGGAGGAGCGTGAGGAAAGCAGGATGGGGCCAGGGAGGGCCAAAAGCAAGAATGTGGTCTGCACTGCATTCTGGCTTCATTCCCATCCGCTGAGAACTAGAATATGAATTGTTTGGCAAAATGAGTCCCAGTTGAGGCAAAGGGGTGGGTTGATCATGGTCTAAGGGCTTGCCCAGGGGAAGGGGATAACTCGCCTGGCAGGACAGCTCCCTTTGGCCAGGGTAAGTGCTCCAGAAGGGCCTCTGTGTGAGTAGCTGGCCCTCAACAGCCGGGAGATAGGTGCACTGGTAACAGGGACCTGGGTGGGACTCCATCAGCATCTACCAGAGGGCAAGTTAAACCAGATTGCTAGTCCCCATCCCCCAGAGGTTCCGATTCAGTAGGTCTGGGGTGAGGCTTCAAAATTTGCATTCCTAGTGATGCCGATGTTGGGGGCTGCACTCTGAGAAGCACTAACTTGTGAAGTACAGTAACTTCACAAAATACACTGCGAGTATCTGTATATACAGAAACTGAAGGCTTAATGCTTTCCTGATTATTAGAAACATCTGAGCTGAAATAAGTGGTTTCCTGTTATGTTCAAATAAAACTACTTCTTACCAGTGGTGAACTAAATCTTAGCTTTTAGGTCAGTAGGAAGAGGCAGATTTACATATGCTTCAGCATCAGGGATTAGGGGCACTGGCCAAATGTGATGGCTTTTGCCAGAACATTTCTGTATGGCTAAGCATGTCTGTTGATTTTATTATAAGGAGTAAGAATTCCCTTGTTCTTCTAAATAGAGTTTGTAATCCAGATGGTGAACTATATCCCTGACAGCGGTTTAAAACATGTAATGCCACAGCCTCTCCTTCCAGAAGCTCCTGCAGTGACAGCTGTGTATTCAGAAATCATGGTGGGTCCCTAAATTACAGAGAGTTCTGTTTTTCATAAGAGCTTCCATTTTCTGAGCACCTGTAATGAGTTGGGAATGTGCTAGGGACCTGACAAGTGTTATTTAACCCTCACAGAAACCCTGTGGAGTAGATATTTTTATCTCCCATTTTACAGAAAAGGATGCTTCCAGAAGTTACATAACTTGTCAAGGTCATACCACCTCTAGTAATGGCCAACCTGACTCCAAAGTTTGTGCCATTGATTTCCATGCTGCTACTTATGCAGTTGTGCGTATTAAATTCCTCTACCTAGTGGTCCCCTGCCCTTTAACTTAGGGTTTTGCTGACTATCTGCGGTCTCTGAGCTTCTGGGTCCATCCAAGCGAGAATGTTTGACTCAGGAAACGTTTCAGTGCCATAGGAAATATAACAAAGAATGCAATAGGAATCATCTCTGCCTCTAGGAAATTCAGCAGAAACATTTGTAACACTTGCTATCTCTTGGGCACTATTGATTCTAACAAGTCTCAATCTTATTTGTTGGCAGTTAGTCTGAGCTTGGAGAGAAGGTTCTGATTTGGTAAACAGCACAAAACCTGACCTCTCTTACCTGAAACTGATTTTCCAGATGCATGTAGGTATAAGCAGACTGAGAACCTTGGCTCCTCCCCACGGTGCAGCCAAAGCCACCCCAGAGGTAGCAGGGCTGGGCTCTCGCCTGAGGCACAGCTGCAGGACTGCATATTTCCTGACTCCCCCGTTTCTCACAGACGGACACAGTTGCTAAGTATGCTCTGAATGCTGGCTGCAGAACTCAATAGCTCTGGTCTTTCTGGGGCTGTTTCTGCTATTTCTGACACAAGGGATTAAATCTCAGCATAGGCAGATGCCAGCTATGAGGAGGCATATACTTCAGCATGTTCGGCCCATAGTGATGGGTGCCTTCTCTCCAGATTACTAATACTGTTGCTTAGATCCAGAGTTGGCTATCAATTTAGCCTCATTTTTTTTTTTTTCTGTCTCAGAATCAAGGGTTAAGGGATATACCCTACAATCCTAAAGAAAATTCTCCACACATTTTGTGGGGAAGTATCTAATAGTATCTAACCCCTCTGAGTGGGGCTCTAGAAATGGGTATCACCAGTCCAGACCTCTAAACAGAAATTGCCTATTTTAGACACTTGCTCTTCCACCCTGACTGCAGTCGTTGGGGCTTCACTTGTCTGCCTTGGGGGAGGTCCTTCCAACTTTAAAGTCCCGGGATGGAAAGCCCACTGGGTGCAGCTGACACCTCTACCAAGGAATTGAAGTACACGACGAGTGATCCATGTCTGCAGGACTTCGCAAAATTTAAACTGTCACTATCCTGTTTTTAATATACCTGGTCTGATAACCAATAATGACGAACAAAAAAACTTTTACAAAGCCCAGCAAGCTCATCTTTGAGAGGAACGGGAGAGTGGCAGTCTCAGAAGGCTGTATCCGATTTCAGAGCCTTCAGAGAAATTCCAAGCAATATATTGGGTAATAGCAGCTACCAAAAGGCAGAAGTGGGAGCTTGCATGTGTAGGAAAGGAGAACTTATAAAGTGTGTATGTTACAGGAAACTACACCTCTTTACACCTATGTTAGACTGGCAAAAGTCAGAAAGCTGGATTGTGCCCAGGACTAGGTGAGGCTATGGGTCTACAGCAGCTTTGTATGTTAGTGGGAGGGCAGCCTGGTGCAGCCATTGCAGAGAGTAAGCAAGCACTATGTTATCTGTGGTGAGGGGAGCTGGTGGAGTCTGGGAAAATGTCACTGGGAGAGTGGATAGGCAAAATGTGGCAGATGCACACTGAGATTTATTATGCAGCAGAGAAGCCATGGATTAGATGTACCGATAGTGCCATGGATGGATCTTAAAAACCATCTAAATGCAAAAAGATACAAAATGAAATATATAGTAATGCCATTTATGAAATTTAAATATATGTGCACAGAACAGCAAAACAGTTTACAAAAATGCATACAAAAAGAATGTCTACAAACAAAAAGATACACATTAAACACATTAGAATAGTCAGTTAAAATAAGGGAGGAGGATCTGTAGAAATACATGAGAACAAGAGAGGGAAAAAAATAACTTGGAAGAACTTGGAAGGTGGGTACCGGTGCTAGGGCATTTCCTAATAGAAAAACCTGTGTGCATGCAGTATTAAAAAAATTATTCCTTGTCATCCCATGATAGTAGACTGTCTCAACCTCAACATTTGGGTCAGATAATTCTTTGTTGTGGGTGCTATCTGTGCACTGTAGGATGTTTAGCAGTGTTATTGGGTCTCTACCCACTCAATGCCCATACGACTCCCTTACTTGTAAGGACTAAAAATATCTCCAGACATTGCCAAATGTCCCTGGGCGGCAAAATTACCCCTGGTTGAGAACGACTGCATTAGAAACATCCAAACCTTTATCTTTTCATCATGTTGGTCATATTTTCAATGAGGAAGTCTTGCCAGGATGGCATTACAAAGCAGCTGTCATTTCAGCTGAGTAATGAGTGGGCTATAAATCTTTATGAATTGCTTTAGTTTCTGCTACTGTTCTGTTACTGTTTCATAAATATGTTCCAAGTCCCTTGCACTGTAGATAAACTAGAGAAAGATCAGTTTTTGCCATGTGCTCGGACCAAAACGATTCTCCATCATCAGATGTTTTGTTTGATTTTTTTTTTTAAAAAAAACAGAGAAGTCTCTAATGGGTCAAACCCTGCCAAGCAGCTAAGTTAGGTACTAATTACCAATACTGTTTCAAAAAGCCTTTCAAATAGCTCTTCCTGCTCTCTAGCTACCATCAGTTCATCTTGCCTCATACAACACATTTTAACTTCCAAAGACAGGACAAGGTAAAGCAATTAGTATCCTGATCTCCATAAGGAAGCTGAAGCTCAGAGAGGTTAAGGTCAAATTATGATCAAGGTAATCCAAATCATTAGGGCAAGACTGAGCCTAAAAACCAGGACTTCTGACATTACTAGATCATGCTGCCCCTTACCATCCAACACTCCTCAGGCTTCCTATTATTTTCCGAAGAGAAGAAAGAGAGAGAGAGAAGACAAGAGGAAAGAAAAGAGAAAGAGGGAGAGGAAGAAAGGGACAGAAGTGAAGGAAATAAGTAGGAAAATTCATATAATCTCCTAAATTACAATTCATAACTAATTTATATTGTAATTAAATGTAATTATTTTTACTGTTGACTCAGTAAAGCCCAATTAATAAGTGATAAAATAGAAACCTTTCCTGTTATAGTGCATAGTACATATCATTTCTTCCTGAGAGCTTATTTAAGCTTTTAAATAAAAATTGATTTTCCTTAGTCTTCTGAAATCTGAGCTGGTAAGTGGGCCCAAACATCCCATTGCTTCGGGCTACAGAATTACCCCTTCACTGTCAGTTAACTTGAATTTTCACGAATTCCTAGAAGGCAAATAAAAGGAGCCAGAAACAGCCAGTCTTTTTGGCATGACACAGTCTAATAAGTCTATTTGAGCTGATCCTTCCAATGCTAGGAAATAACTCTTAGGAATATACAAACCAATTTATGTATACAGATGCCCTTTTCTTGGATGATGTATATTTGTGTGTGTCCCTTCTAATACTACTTTTTTTTTTTTTAAGGCTTTGTCCCTTTTATAATTTCCTTGAGAATTAGAATTGGTCTCTGATTCTTTATTTGCTTCATTGATAAAAATCTGTGTATTTTCTTTCACCCGAAAATTAAAATGAGTCACATTTTTTCTGTAAAGGGCCAGATCGTAAATATTGCAGGCTCTGTGGGCCACAGAGTCTGTCATATATTCCTTTCTTTTTTTAAACAACGCTTTAAAAATGTAAAATCCATTCTTGAGTGTCATGCAAAAGACCTCTGGCTGCCTTAGTTTATCAACCCCTACCCTAAACAATCGATTTTAAATGAGCCCTAACTAGCCCATTTGGAATTAGTTGGAAGTTTACTTATCCACACTTGTGAAGACAAACTGAAGAACTGAGGCCAACATGCTGATAATTCAGAAAGGCCAGTGGGGAAAGGGATCTCCTAATGCTTCTTCCCTAAGGCAATAAAGTGTGACTTTGACTTTGCTTAGCTTTGCCTTAAAAAGCCTGAACCAAGGGCAGCTGGCCAACAGGTATAAAAGTGAAATATAAACACTAATAAGGCCAGTTTATTTTACACTACCTCCTGAGGCAGTTAACGTGGAAACAGCAGGCCAGTCACTAACACCTTCTCTGGGCTTAGTTCATTCAGCACACATCTCGCTCAAGCTCATGAGGTCAAAATAAGCACAAATCAAGGCCAGGAGAGAAATTCCGGCCAATGGTACTATCTCCAAGATATGGATCTTGATTTCCACAAAATGGCTCAGATTCCACAAATGGTAAGAGAACTTTATTTTAACGAAGATGTCTGCTTTTTAAGCTAGCTCCTTCCCCTACCACTAGAAAGTAGCTTTATCACTAAAAAGCAGTCCATTTATTTAAGCATACTCTTTTTAGGCAATTTTAACTTTTTCCACCTCCGTAACACCACTCTGTATTTTTCACTTTCAGTCTTCTCTTCAAAGACTTTTTTCAGGAGAATCCGCATCACCGTCTCTGTTTCTGCTTCTTTATCTTCTCCAATTAAAAGATCCAAGGTATCTCCCTCTTTCACCTGAAAATTAAAAGAAAACTGAGCCTTTATTACATCTTGGGAAATGCATGCCAATGCAAACATCCCTGATTCGAGTTTTCACCAGGTGATCATCACCCAAGGGCAGGTGAGAAAAGGTCCTGACTCCTTTGTAACAGTCACTTATCCCTAGGGCCTCACTCAGAGGTGCCTCAAAGCCCACTGCGCTCAATACCAGCCAGGGTCCTTCTTTCAGACCTAGACAACTGGCAGCTTGTGAACTATCTCTGTCTGATGTGGCTCAAATATTCACCTCTATTGGATGATTTAAGTAAACACCTGAATGGAGGCATTTATTTTGGTAACACGGCAAAAGATAAAGTGGGGCACAGTAATTACTACATGTGCTGAGAAGACAATTTCCAGTGTAAGACTTTTCATTGATTTCATCTAGATGAGCTACATAATTGGGCACTAGGCAGTGGGTTGGAAATTAGTCACTGTGAAACAGTGGTCATCTGTATCTCTTAGAGAAATGGAAGTAAAAAACTGCTTTTCTAGCCCTGGCTAGCCCCAGGGATGCCACATCGTCAAGAACAGAGACAGGAAACAGAGACCAAAGGGATCATTGCCCGAGGGAAGGGGATTCGGGGGATGGGTGAAAAGGTGGAGTATAGTCAATAATATTGTGATAAGTTTCCATGGTGACAGTTGATTACTAGAATTAGTGGGGCGATCACATTGTAAGGTATAAAAATGTTGAATCATTACATACCTGAAACTAATATAATACTGTATACCAACTATATAAAAAAAAAAGACAAGACTCAACAAAGATGGAAAGTTGCTGAGAAAAACGTCAATTTTGGATGCCGATTCAGTGGGTTCGAAGGGCTGAGGTCAAACTCATTCTTGCCCAGATGGGAGCTTTGGGTTGAGCTAGTGCAGGGCTTGTCCTGCGGCAGTCATGGCATAGTTGCCAGGGAGCTGACAGCCCACAACCAATACCTACCTGGTCTTGGCAATTCAGGATCCCAGGGGATCTGCCCAGTAACTCAGGAAGAGGCTAAATTGACCCAGATGCCATATGCTTCTTCTACTAGAATACAAGCCAGGGATGACCAGGGGCCATCTCATACTGCTCATTACCCTTCCAAGGGGAAGAGGGATGTGTGGGCCATGGGCTCTAAGGGGGCACATGTGACCACTTAAAAGCCTACTAGAGGGATCTTGTTTAAGAAACATGGTGCCATATGCTGACTTTTATTTTCCAGTGAATGCTTTCTGAGGCAGTCATAACTTCACACTCTCGGAATTTCTGTACCTCACCACTGCAAGCCCACATCTGTTCTCCCACTCATGCAGGGCCTCTGCAGGCCTAATACTCAGTCTACAACATGGGACTGCACACCTGCTTGCCACAACACCATTCTGGTCCATCCAGGCAGCCCAGAGTGGCTGGGTGTAAAACTCGCAGGGGCCGATTTTAAACCATTTTCTCCTGAGAAGCAGAAAGGCTCACACTATAGCTAGGCACGAAGACTGCTTCTCCCCCTGAGTTTGAAGGATGGACTGACTTGGGCATCATCTAGGGGGGTTCGTCCTCCTAAAGTTCTGCTGGGTTCACGAAAAAAAACATGGTTCAACGTGTGTGTGTGGACATTTAAAATCAATGTCCAAAAATATAAGGTTTAGGAACCCTGCTTTACCTTTTTTGGTATAACTTTGTTTCATTAAAATTCATTTTTAATAAGTAATATATGAACATGATATAAAATTTATAAAAAAAAAGACAGAGAGGAAAGGTAATCCTTCTTGTGTTCCCTTTCACAGATGTGTGATGTCAGCTCCTTAACAGAGGAGCAGGCTAACCTGGACCTGAAGAGCAGATCCCTTCAGCAGCTTCTAGGGCAGAGAACAGGAAAGGAATGTTTCTCCTCCACCCAGCCAGTCCCAGGGAGAGGTGACTTTAGGTAGGATTCAATTTCCATACCTGGGCTCCACACACTCTCTGTTCAGTGCACAGTTACCCAGCACCTTCAACACTCTGGGCTCCACCTGGTTTGCAGCTCACAGAAAAGCTTTGCTCAGCTGTAGGCGGCCAGTGTTAGAGCTGCAGCATCAGACAAGCACGACTCTTCAGGGCCAGCAGCCAGGCACAGGCCCCACAGAGCAGACCATGGAAGGGGAGGGGTTCTTTATTCCTGCAAGATGCTGTCCTTCCTAATGCCAGGAGACAGCACAGCAGACACAAAGCAAAACTGGCTGGGATTAGGGGCTGTTCCAAATATCTACATTTCAAATCTCCCCTTAGCTGCAGTTACTATGGTTACCAGGCCTCTTAGTAACAAGGCAGCTGAGTGTTAATACTGGCCCTTTCCTTTGCTGACCCTCAGGAGAAATCTGGTAGGCAGCCGAAACAAGAGAACACTCGAGGCAGAATGAAGCAGCAGCAATTAGGCTGTAGTTAACAATATCTCAAAGCAGAGGGAGAAAAATAGACTTGTGGTATTTGTAAATGAGGCCCTGGCACAAAGGTATCTTGCACCAAGAACAGGTCTTGCCTTTGAACACTGCAGCTGGAGAGAAGGGGGCTGGGCTACAGCCATGAAAAAGCAATCAAGGGACGAGAAGTCCCTGGAGTGCCCGATTTCCTGCAGCTCACAGAACAATGACTGATACCCCGACGTCTGAACCTGCCGGGTCAGGTGCCATCAGAGGGATCGTGGGCCTTGTGATTTGGCAGCTGAAACAAGCACTGGGGAGTTCTCTCTCCTGTCCCCTTAGCCGCAAGAACCTGTCTGATCCCAGGAGAAAAGACTCTGAAGAAAACCTCAGTGCTCACCCAGGTCCATGGCCAACGGCTCACACCCTCCCGTGTCCCAGAGCAACAGGATACAGCTCAGGTCCTCCAATCCCAGGGGTGTTTTGAAATGAGAGAAGCTAAAATAAAAACAACCTCCAAAATTGTGTCTAACTTCCCTGCAACATTTGCTTTCTGGACACTAAGAGATTATGTCTGCCAATGCCTCATAGGTCTATGTCTTCCACACTTTTCAAAGGGTGTCTGTCCTAACACTTTTATGTTTTATTAACTTTTACTATCATTACTGTTTTTTCCAATTATGAAAGTGATACAGACTCATGAAAAATTCAGAAAATAAAAAGCATGAAGAAAATATCCATAATGTCCTACTCAAAAATAAATACTAGAAATATTAATATTTTAATTCTAGATGTATTTATGTAATTTATTTTTACAAAACCACATATATTTAACATACTTTTTAGATATATGATTCACTGTAACAACACTGGATACTGGAAATACATTTTCTTACAATGCTTAAAAGTGACTTCTTTTCTTAATAGTCATATTGATATGGCACTGTCAGAAAACATGGAACCTCTTTTTTGATAGCTGTCTTGCGCACAGAACAGTGTATCCAGCAGGTGTCGGGGGGAGGGGTGTACTGCTGAACTGACAAAATCACACATTTGCTCAGGCAACAGTAGGCCAAAGAAATCTCTACATGGATAAAATGTTTATTTTTTAGCCTAATTTTTATTACTTCATGGGGGCTAACATTAATAACTTGGAAGTTTAATTAGTAGATTTAATTTCCAGTTCCGATAGTAGCTTGTCTTAAAATTTTTTTAAAAAGGGGAAGCTTCATTTCAAAGTCATAATGGCGGCAAAAGAGCAAGTGGTTTGTGTGACTGAAGCTGGCTGGTAATTCTCACTAGCGTGACCAGGCCCTAGGGAGACCTCAGAGAGGGTAAGAAAGACAAAAGGACAACCCAAGTAAGAAGCCCAAGGAGAAATTGGGGGGAAAATATCTGGATATCTTAATATCTCACCGTTCTGCTTTTCTTCCATAATTTTTCCCCATTCAGCCTGAGTTCACCTTTATAGAACGCATCTTCCACTTTGCTTTAAAGAAAAAAAAGTCAAAGTGCTTTAAAATAAGAAATATATTCAAAACAATTATACAAGTGTGAGAAAAACATCTGCCATTAGAACTTACTCTGACAGTGACCAACCTCCAAATAAAAACTCCATTCTGGGTGCTAGGAAAGTGATAGTCAATTGCTTCCATATATATCTAAAAGAAGGAGACCTGAATAGATGCTGACCTGCTGCAAATATTTGCTGGTACTATGTGGCAGGTAATCAGTCCTCTGATAGGGCTTTTCCAGAAGGCTCAGGATGTGCATCTGCCCATTCAGGACAGGGCCCAGGGACCTTCACTTGTCTCCTTGTGCAGCAACTGTCTGCTAGGTGGTAGCTCCTGTGATTCACGACAGACTGGGGGGTGGGCACTCCTTTCCCCTCATATACCTGCTCTGAGAGAAAAGCCAGGCACCACACATATGGTTAGGCCATTAAGAAATCCTCTACTAGTCTGCACCGAGGTTGGAGAAACTCCAATCCAGAGGCTGCTGATCTCTCTGAATTTAATCACTGGGGCAACTAGACCAGGGGAAGATGTGGACAAAAATCAGTGCCCTTCCCTCTTGAGGCTCTGACTCCAGGTGACTGACATCTGGGGTCTGCTTAGTAACAGCAGCAGCAGCTACTACTCTGGGAGAGGAAGAGGCCCCTTTACGAGTTTGCTAGATTTTAGAAGACATTTAACAAATCTAATCAGGGTGCCTGTGGGCTCAGAGTCACCTTTATGAGTCTTTAAGCTTCAAAGATTAAAAAATTAAACTATGTCATTAAATTAGGTCATAAAGTACAAGTTACACAAGAAAATCTTTCTGAATTTATCATTCATACCATAATTCTTACCTTGCATGCAGTATGCACACAATGATTGCTAAAGGAATGAATGAACAATGAGGGTCACTAATTGTGTGCAGACTGCATGCAGGCAGTCACTTGACTTCTTTGGGAATCAGTTTTCTTGTCTACAGAATGAAATAATTGAAACAGGTTTTATATAAGACCCTTTCATATAATTAGCCTAGCAGAGAGAGAATGAGAATATTAAAGAAATCTTGAAAGTTACACTTAATATCTCTATGTACTATATATGAACACGCATAGTATTTTCATCATCATAACATATGATGAGTACCTACTATGTGCTAGGCACTGCTATAAATGCTTTAGATACATGGAGAAATACTCATTTAATCTTACCAACTACCTTCTAGAGTAGGTTCTATTATCCCCATTTAACAGATAAGGAAACTGAAGCCCAGAGAATTTAAGTAACTTGCCCAAGGTCATACACAGAACCAAGACTGAAACCCCAGTAGTGTGGCTGCAGAGCCTACATTCTCAGCCATCCTGTTATATTGCTTCCATTGATTCTAAGAGGTATCTTTTCACACTGTGGCATTTGTGAAACCCGGTGTGTTTTATGTTTGCCACACACATCTAACATGGTGATTCCTTTTTCCCTCAAAGCTATTATTAGATCAATAGTTTATCTTACAGTCTTACTTTTGAGTTTTAGAATCAAGACAATATGGCCCATAAGGTTCAAGATTTCTTTAATATTCTCATTCTCTCTCTGCTAGACTAATTATATAAGACTAGTTACCCTCATCGTTCATTCATTCCTTTAGCAATCATTGTGTGCAGACTGCATGCAGGCAGTCACTTGACTTCTCTGGGAATCAGTTTTCTTGTCTACAGAATGAAATAATTGAAACAGGTTTTGTATAAGACCCTTTCATATCTATGGTTATGGATATCTATGGATATAGATATTATGGTTACTCTTCACCATAATATGGGCCGAGTGACTGACAATACTAAATTAAATGATGAATAAGATGACATGTGATTTTGTAATAAAATGCACACTGTACTTACTTTCTTCCAACATCTAGGCCAGTCTTCAGGATAACATCATACCGAAAAGACTGCACTACTTTTTCCAGGTCTTTATAGTCTTTGACTACATTAGGGTCATCCTCGAGCTCCTCTTCCTGCTCACTCATCTCATTGTGATCACTCTCTTCATCAGAGTCCTCTTCATCTTTGACTTTCTGCGGAGTCTTTTTAGTGGATTTTTTAGAGCTAATATTACTTTTGAGTCTTACAGAAAAAGGAAAAATATATTCTGGAGATATTAAAAGCCCTGGGAGTCTCAGTGAGAAAATGTTATGGAATAGAGTTTTATAATTTGATGCATTTAACTTGGTACTAGAAAAATGTAAGTATCGATTCCAGGAAGCACAGAGTTTGCGTGAAGGTGTCCCTCGTAGCACTCCCCAGAGTCCAATCCAGGTATCCGGCTTTCGTAAAACACTGGAGAGCAATCTGACACTAGTCATAGCCATGGTGCATATAACCTGAAACACAATAATTGTTTTATTTCACAAGTGCAGCGTCCTGGCATTCTTACAACATAAACCATACACACCATGAATACTTTATACCTACTAATGTACTTAAGCTCCCCTACAAAAGGCCATATTGGTCTGCATTCTGCATGTACCAAGGGCCATGCACTGTACCATAGTGAACTTCAGGCTGTAATTAACATGCTTACCTCATAGGGTGGTCATAAGGGTAGAACTATATACTAATATGTGTGAAAACACTGGTTCTCCTCTTTCTAACCCCCAAATTAGCTTGGATACTGACTGCCACTGAAATATACTAAAAATACTTTGCAAGGATTTGTTTTTTTTAAAAAAAAATCTCATGGAGAGAAAGACTATTTACTGACTTGTTATCTCTCTACAATATTGATTTTGCCAATGAAGGAAGACCTCAAAACCCAGAGTCAATCTCTCAACTTTATTTCAGCCTCCAACCCCAGCAAATCAGAGCTAGAAATGAACAAATTGGACAGATATGCGTTTTACCCCCTTTTACATCTTCTTCCCACTGTTTAACAGAGGCACTGGCTAGCTAGCAGAAAAGGAAAGGGCCTAGAGACCCACAAACTGGGTAATTGTACTGAGGTGCTGACATGCCAAAGAGCAATGAATTCCTACATTACCTCAAAGGCAGCAGAACCCATCTTATGATGATGGCAGACCTTCCCAAGTACATCAAGTTGATTTTAAGACCATGATTTAGTAATGTGAAAAGGCTTTCCTTTGTGCCAAGGCTATATTTTCAGGCTGATTTGATAACTATTTGCATGATTTTTCCTACTTATTTTCCATTCATCATAAAGCTAACAGCAAATACCTGTAAGCCCTCTCGATAGCACATAGCTAACTACTTCCAAGTTGTATTTGTTAACATTTTGGACCATATTTTTGTTGGCATGAATAAGGCAGTCTACACAGGCTTAATTCTGTATCTCATTGCTCTTAGGACCCCACTGTGAGTCTTAAATGAGAAATAAAGCAGGCTCAATTTAAGGACTGTTTTCAACATAACTGTAATTTGAAATAATTTTTAAATGCTATGAAATCCATAGAGTACTCTAAAATGGTGAATAGAAACTACTTCAAGTACCTTAAAGAGAAATATTATTTGTATAGTCTAATATAATACAGAATCATCATCATTCATAGAAAGAACTTTAAATTTTATGTAAGCAGGGATAAAGGAGAAAACAGTTTCAGTCATTCCCATGGATCACTATAATCAAAAGAAACTTTTTTAAAGTTACCTAATGGTGGACTACTTTTTATTTTGCCAAGTAAAGGTATTTTTTTATCTTTTATTTTACCAAGGATTTTTTTAGTAGTAATATAATTTTTTAAGAGAAAGGAGATTTCAATGATTATACATAAATATATTTTCATCGTAGGAAATTTGTAAAAATATGAAGAAAATTTAAATCACTCATAATCCACTCTGATAACCACTGTTAACATTTTTGGCATCTATTCTTCAGTGTAAAATTTTAAGAAAAATAATTCACTCAAAAGCAGAGCCTCTCATACCTTCCCACCTACCCATAACACACAAGAAAGTTAACCATAGGTGGCCACAGCTCTCTATCATCAGCTTCAAGAATTCTGTGGTAGGCCAAAGTTCTAGATGCACTGGAATTTATCCAGGTAACGTCAGAGTTACGGGCCAAGAGAGCCATGGCTGAAATCACCATCTGCTATTGGGCCTAGATCAGAACAGTTTATATAAGATGCTCATGTAATGAAGTAGATCAAGACCAGCAATAATGATGATTTACCTATTTTTAGGTCAGTGTTTTTCAAACTACGAGTCATGAGCCATTATTAAAATTTTTACTTTTTAAGAACTAGAACTGAAGAGTATAAAAAATATTATAGTACATCACATGTAGTAAGAGTAAATACTGCTTCATGGAACTTTTGTTACAATTACATACATACATATGAATGTAGACACACACAGCGGGTCATCATGTAAAATGTATTTACTGTGGATCACAATAAAAAAAGTTTAAAAACACTGGTCTGACTTCAGCGAATTATTTTTTGCTATCTGGTATAATGCCAAAGACCATATGTATGCCTTGGAGCTCAGGACCTGGCTGCATGTTCCACCCTAATTAACAATACTCCTGGAGCCGTGTGTGTCTGCAGAGATGATAAGGACAGCCTCTAAAGGATAACTCTGTGCAGGTCCCTCCTTTTACAGATAAGTACAAATGAGACTCTAACAAGTTGCTAAGTCATACAGCTAGTAAGTGATCCAGCCAGGATTCCAATGCCAAGTCTTCTTAACACTCATTGATTACTATGGGTCTGGTATGTAGACACTGGTCTACATATTAACTCATTTATTCCTTTTGACAAGACATCTCAGTTACAGGGTCACATAGATACTAAGTGGATTGAAACCTAGGCTCCCTGGCTCCTAAGTCAAGGCTCCTTAACACCATGCTAAACTGCCCACCATTCTTCTGACTCCAAGTCTACTGCTCTTTCTGCCACATCAATTGAAATACCAGAGTGGAGAGTTTCAGGAGTAGAGGAGTGGAGGAAGTGTCACTCCTATTTAGAAGAACTCCTAAGAGATATCTCGTGGAGAGAAGTCCTGTCTCAATGTCAGTGATTGGACTCCCACATATCCCAACACCCTCTACCCCAAAGTCCTGCCTTTTTACCATCCTATTGTCTCCTGTGAGAAATGCCTGGATATGACACTACTCTCTGCATACATCACAAATAGTTACATTTACCTAAACTAGGAAACATTTACTAGCACGAAATAACTGTTTAAAATTACATTTACATGTAATTATAATAAACATAACCAAAAGGTCAAGCCAAGCATTACCTCTGTATATATTAGCTACTCCCTCTCTTTCTGATCTGCTTCACTCTCCAACAAGCAAACATTAGTAAATGCTGGAAGTTTAGATAAAACTTATGAAGATAAAATTGAGAAAACACACTAATTTTTGCTAGAGATGACCATTTGTAGATGTTAGCAGTGGACAGCGAGGGCCACAGGGGTGGGGTCTGAGAACCTAGGTCCTGCCTCAGAGCTTTGAAACTGGGCAGAGGAGTGGGAGTGCCAGACGAGAGGGCTAACCAGGCCCCAACCCCTCTTCAACCAGAGTAGCAGTGTTGGTGAATACTGGGGTTCCTTATATTTCATTTGAAAAAAAGATTCTACTACTGAAAAAAAGTTTCTGTCCTTTTAGCACGGCCTCCCCTCTTCCAGGCCCACACAAGAGCCACCACGCTCCTCTACCCTTCCTTGCCTACATTCACCATGCCCCTTTCCAAACTCATGTTGTACCAGTGCTGTGTATCTTCTATACTATTCTTACCTTTCAAACTCTATGGCTAGTGACAAGGCAGGAATTGTGCCCTGATCCTTACTCCCATCCCCAATCTGCTCAGCAGATACAAAAAACCAGTGAATACTTGCAGATTCATTTTCAATGAATGAGCATCCTACCTATTACTATATCCACCTTCACTTTCACTCATTTGCCTGCATATGCCAAGTGGCCAGCTAGGTCTAGGTATAAAACACAGTCCTTGTCCTCAAAGAACTGCCATTTAGGTGGGATGTGGGCAAGTAAACTGGCTGTCAGAGAATGTAAGTGAAAGTTGAGGTCCAGTGGAGGCTGGATCCTGCATAACCTGGAGCCCAGAGCAGGGATGCTTGAGGTGAGTTCTGATGGCAAAGGTGGTCTGCAACTGAGCTTTGGGGTAACAGCAAGTTACAACAGTTAACTTTTTGCTTTCTAATGAACCATTTCCATCAGCATGCTGTTACTTCTCATTCAAAAGCCAACCAACCAAAAAACCTTCTCTTAACCCCAGCCTCTACCTTTCTTGCTCCTCTTTCCAACAAAATTCCTTAAGAATTGTCTATACACTCACTGCCTCTGTTTCTAAATCCAAAAGGTCACTCATTAGTCTCCATCTTATTTGACTTCTCAGCAGCATTTGAAACAGCTAATCACTGTCCTCTTCCCACTTGGCTTCCAGAACACCTCACTCTTGGTTTACCTACAGCATCCACTGCTGCTTCTCAAGACTCCTTTGCGGCTTCCTTCTCTTCTCCCTGACATCTTAATGTTAGAGGACACCAGCTCAGACTCTGATCCTCTTCTCTTCTACATTCGTTTCATCCAGCTCAATCTTTCAGTTTTGACAAAAGCATATCAAAACAATGTACATTTTTATGGCTTTAAATACAATCTGTATGCCAACTACTCCCTAATCTATATCTCCATTCCAGACCTTTCTTCCAAATTTCAGACTTATGTATCTGTGCAGAAAAGGCTTCATATAGCAGGCCCTAGACTGTTATTCTTAGAAAGGCCTACTTGCAAGATGGCCCTTGGCTGGTGTCTGGAAACTTGGATTTCATGGTTCTCACCATTCCTAAAACTGATAAGAGTGGCTCACTGTGCCTAAACTGTTTGTACAATTTCATTTATGCTGAACACCTGCTTTCCTTTTGAGAGTACGGAATTTTGGTACAAATTCGGTAGAGGGGGCCTATGTGACTAAATCCCAGTAAAAACCCTGGGCCCCGAGTTTCTAATGAGCTTTCCTGATAGGCATTGCACATATGCGTCACAATTTGTTGGAGAAATTAAGCATGTCTTGTGTAATTCCACTGGCAGAAGAGGACTCTTGGTTTGGAAGACTGCTCATGATTTCCTCCAGACTTTGTCCCATGCATCTACTCCCCTGCTGATGGTGCTTCGTATCCTTTTGCTGTATTAGATCATAGCCGTAACCCATAGCTGAGTACTGTTGAGTCTTCCTAGTGAATCAATGAACCTGAGAGTGGCCTTGAGGACCCAACGCAATATCCAACTGCCTATTAGATATCTCCATTTGAGTACATAACAGGAACCTCAAAAACTGGTCCAAAAACAAACTTCTGGTATATCCCCGGTCCCAAACCTGTTTTATCTGCAGCCTTCTCCACCTCAGTTGATGGTAACTCTACCCTTCTAGTTGTTGAGAACAAAAGCTTCCAGTCATTCTTGACTCTGCCCTTTCCCTCATTACCCATATGCATTATGTCAGAAAATCATGTTGGCTTATCTTCAAAGCATGTCCAGTATCCCACCACTTCCACTGTTACTAGATTCAGGCCACCATCGTCTACCACCAGGATTACTATGAAGGCTCTGTTAGAGGGCTCTCCATAGAATGGTCAGAGTGATTCTTGTAAAAAGTAATTTATACCATGTTGCTCCTTTCCTCAAAACCCTACAAAAGCACTGAGAAATGCAAAATCCCTACCGTGGCCTATAGGCTCTCTGTGGTCCGACCCCTCTACTTCCTCTCTGACCTCATCTCCTGCCTCTCTAACCCTCTGAGCGCTCACTCAGCTCCTTCCTTGATGGCCTTCCTCATACACAGCAGGCACATTTCTGGGTAGAGTCTTGTGTATCAGCTGCACCTAGAACGCTCTTACCCCAAATATCTGCACAGGTAATTTATCTTCACATCAGAGATCTACTCATTCCAACTCTATTTAATAGGCATCTTGTCCTCCCAATATCCCCTTACTCTGCTTTACTTTCTTCCCCTACAGCAGGGGTCCCCAACTCCTGGGCTGAGGGCAGGGACTGGTTCGTGGCCAGCTAGGATAGGAACCTGGGCCGCACAGCAGGAGGTGAGCAGCGGACAGGTGAGTGAGGAAAGCTTCAACTGTATTTGCAGCCGGTACCCAGAGCTAGCATCACCAGCATCGCTGCCTTAGCTCCATCGCAAATTATCAGGCATTAGCTTCTCATAGGGGCAGCGGTCCCTGGTGCCAAAGGCTGGGGACCGCTGACCTATATAGCATTTATTATTTGCTATCATATAATTTACTAATGGGTTTT
>NW_024340696.1:25952952-25954578 GCF_902729225.1 Pteropus medius | reverse complement strand
TTTTTTTTTTTGGTCTGTCTTCCCTACTAGAACATAAACTCCGCTAGGGTAGGGACCTTCACCTGTATTTTTTTCCTCTGCTGAATCCAAGTGCCCAGAATAGTGCCCAGCACATGGTAAGTGCTTAATTACCATAGAATTAAAGATCAGAACTGGAGCATTAGAATGACCCAGAAAAAACAAAGACGGGGTTGGACTGATGAGCAAGAAGCTTGATTTCCAAGGGCCTTGCATATTAAAGTTTGGACTTCACCCAGAGGGCATGGGAGTCACAGAAAGATCTCAAGTAGGAAAGCGACCCTCTAGGTGTGCATTTTAGAAGTTCCTTGGCGACAATGTGGACGTGAGCGGTAGGATGACTGCTGCAGGAAGCCTGACGGCGGTTTCGGGTAAGATCTTCAGAAGAGATATAAAATCTGTGAACTAACCGAAGGCTGTAAGGCAACGCTGTCCGTGACCTGCGGAAATCAGTCCACGTTCCTGAGCCTGTTCACTGCTCCATAAGGAGAATCTGATCTAAGCAACTGCAGGTCTACTGCAACTATAAAAATCCTCCCTTCTCTTGGTGACCTCAGGGGCGGAGTGAGTGCTGAGACGGGGTCGGGTTCCCCTCGCTCCCTCCCCACCCCTGCGGGGTGCGCACCTTCCCGGTCCTCAAGGTCAAGGGAAACTGGACACCTGCGTCCTCGAGCTCCCAGGTGCCGGGCTCAGGGGCGGACAGCCTCAGCCGGCCACGTTCTCCAGGCCCCGACAGTCCCCGGGTACTGGAGACGTCCGGAGACTGGCCTTGCCAGGGCAGGGCGCGGAGAACTCACGCGGAGGCCTGGCAGAGGCTCAGGAGGGGCAGAGGCGCTTGCCACGCCCCTATCGCTTAAGAGCGCGCGGTGAAGCAATAGAGAGGGGGCACGAGTCCGGGGCGCGGCACGCCCGGTAGGGGCACAGTTACCTGTACGTCAGTGCCGCTCCTCCCCCCTCCCTCCCAGCAGCCGCGCTGACCTCCGGCCTCCAGGCCCCGCCCTACTCATGTCCCGCCTTTTCCGTCGGCGCCGGCGCGGCGAGAGCGGGCCGGGCCGGGCGCACGCGCGTGGCGGCAACGACGCAGCGACCCCTGCTGGAAGCCGAGCCTCGGAGGACTGTGCGGGGAGGGCTGGGCATGGGACACCTCAGCCTCTGAGCGGAAGCCAACGCAGCCTGGTTCCACGTGGCTGAAGAGAGCTCATGTTACTGCAATGGGTCTTGGATTCTTTGGGGCCACCAACCCTTTTGAACATCTTTGAGAGTTACAGACGTTGTTTCTAGAAAAATGTACACACGTGCTGGGATTTAATGACAGTAGAAGGGAAATTTCAGAACATCTTTTCAAGAATAAAGTGATAAAAATAGCAACTCAGTTATAATTGTCTAGCTTACTGGTCAGGCAGTAGTGATTAGATGGCATAAAACAAAAAATGTAAAAAGATGAACCGGAAATTGAAAAACTTCCAAGGGAGAACCTATTTCACGAAGTTTCATGTTTGGTGATACCTGTTCCTGGGGATACATCTTCTGTTCAATTAGAAACAGTCATTTTCCCCCTTGTTTTCAGAACATCCTCCCTTTCCTGTCCTGTCCTACACACTTTGATTT